>NW_027280894.1:0-102500 GCF_046629955.1 Centroberyx affinis | reverse complement strand
GTGTCCCCCCTCCACCTTTTTCCCTAAGCTTTGGCATATCGCTCTCTTGTTCTTTATCTTCCCCCTCTTCAAGCGCTTCTATGTTTCTTCCTCCTGATTGTTTCTTCTTTCTCCAGCCTCCCTCCTACTGTTTGCGTGTGTCTATTTATCCTCCTCTCCACTCATTCCATTGACACAGTTGTTTACAGATTATGCATCCTTGAGCTCAGGAAACCTTCAGTGTGTCAGTGGCCCCCTGTTAGTCCTATCTTACCTCCCCGAAAAGATAGATAAATCTGCCTATCCCTCACTCTTGTCAATGGACTACTGTTCCTGTCTTGGCATGTGGTTGTGTGTGTGTGTGAGAGAGAGAGAGAGAGAGACAGAGACAGGGAAGAGATTCTGAGAGAGAAAGTGGAAATAGAAATTCCTATAAATTGCCTGTGTAAATGTGTGCGTGCAAACACAGTGTGACAGGGAGGTGAGGTCGTGTTAGCGGAAATCATATTAACCGCTGAGCTGCTTTCAAAGCTTCCTCTCCTCTCCTCTTTTTTACCCACAGTTCTCTGTCAAAACATCTGCTGAGAAACTTCTCTCACTCTGCGCCGCGCTCTCTCTTACCATGAATAAATATTTTCACAGCCAATGCAAATCCATTTTTTCACCAGCCTTTCATCTGCCAAACACTGATTGTATACATTTATGTCACCTTTAGGAAAGCTAAACTTGTGATATATTCCAGTGTCACATGTAAT
This sequence comes from Centroberyx affinis, assembly GCF_046629955.1. Taxonomy (NCBI): domain Eukaryota; kingdom Metazoa; phylum Chordata; class Actinopteri; order Beryciformes; family Berycidae; genus Centroberyx; species Centroberyx affinis. The sequence continues at coordinate 101,766 of NW_027280894.1, read as the reverse complement.
ACCGTCAGATAGGCTATATTGCAGTGGCTGTGGAGTATTTTGAGTCTTGATTGGGTGCCATTTGGGACCCATTGGGAGCGTGACTTGAGGGCATGAGAGGCGCTGAGCCCAAAACGCTACATTTGACCGCTGACAGCAATCACGGGACCCGCGCGTTCCTCCGTGAAAACTCAAGGCGAACCGCGGGGATCCATCTTCCAAGAGTGCATTTAATTTGACTCTCCCGTGTGGCTGTGGCAGAGGTTTGGTGCAGCATTAGGCTAACATTATGCGTTAGCCTCAGGGGCTGCCGAAGACAGGCAGGGAGCAAAGCACAGGGTCACGCTTTCCCGGCCCCCTGATAGAGAAATTGTTCTCCTGGTTTCACTCTCTCTCGTTATTTCATTTTTTTCCCATTTTCCATCACACAGTTTCTCTCTCTCTCTCTCTCTCTCTCTCTCTCCCCATCACGCTGTTACAGCTGAGGCCAGTGCCACCACTCCGTTCTCACCATCTAGCACCAGGACACAGGAATCTCATGAATAGCAATGTACCGAAGTGGCAACCCCCAAGACATTAGGAGAAAGTGTGTGTGTGTGTGTGTAGTGTGTGTAGTGTGGACTGTGTGAGTACATGAACATGCTTGTAAAACTGTGAGCAAATGTGGCATACATTCAAGTGTCCTTGAATGTATGCCTAGATCAGAAATCCCAATGTCTGCATCCAGTCCTCCCAATCAATGAAAAGTGAATTTCCAAAACATTATGTAGCAATTTTGTAAAATAATAATTACCTTAAGTTCTATGGAAGTTGAGAAGTGACATAATTCAAATGAAATCATGAAATAGAATTGCAATTTCAATTCCCATTGACAGCATAATATACGACAAAATGAAAATGAAAATTAAATAATCCAAATTTCATTTTCATTACATGTATGAAAAAGCATTATTACTGCCAAAAAGAAAATGAAAACTCCATTGACATAAAATTTTCCATGCACTCCTAAAATACATAGGATCCAGTGAAAGTTTTATCATTTTGTCAATGAAGAGCTTAGGAGCTACTACAATTATTTGTTATAATTTTGCTATCAAGTCACTTTGTGAAAGCTGGCAGGTGTGGTGGATTTCTCATTTTGAAGTGAAAATCTTCCAATATTTTTTTAGCGCCACTGCGATATCTCACTGACACGTCTCTTTTTCAGCGTAATGAAACAATACGGCTAGTGTCCTCCTTTTATTTTGCACATATCATTCAGATAAAACTCATCTATCAGAGGGACGTCACATCCCGGTGGATTGTGTAGCGCAACGTACAATGCTGCACACACAGTCATTTATCTCTCTGCCAGTGTCTGTCTGCCTTTCCAAAGCAGCTGCCGAGGTTCAAGGTCCGGCCATGGAGCAGGTCGGCCCGAGTTTAATCACATGAAACCTGTCTAGCCTATTAAAGCGTGTGTGTGTGTGTGTGTGTGTGTGTGTGTGTGTGTGTGTGTGTGTGTGTGTGTGTTTGTGTGCGTGCACCTTTGTGTCCCTGCCTTTGTGAGGGAAAAACATATGCTGTTTTTGAGACAGTCTTGATGTAGCTGTGTTGCATGTGTTGCAACACAGCTACACACACTGCTTTTACAGTAGAATATTCAAATGCTCGGCCATGTCTTCCCTCTAAATTGCCCATACTTAATTTGTTTACTCTCTTTCTCTTCCTCATGTCTCTCTCTGTCTCTCCCCACTTACTCTCACTGTGTGCTTCTGTCTAACTGCTTCCTATGTTTTCTCTCTTAGCCCCCCGCCATCTCACCCATACCCACCTACCCATTTCCCTTTTCCTCTCTCTCTACTCAGCTGGTGGGCCAGCCAGGAGGCAGAGTGTGTGTTTGAGGAGCGTAATCTGCTCTTTCACTCCTTCCCATTTCCATTTCAATCCCCCGTTCACAGCTGGAACCAAGGCGCTCTGCATGCAGATGAGCAGAGAGTTGACTCTCTCTAGAAAACAGTGGCAGACAAGAGACGGGCAGGAGATGAGGAGGAGGAGGAAGAGGAGGAGTAGGAGGATGAGAGGGGCAGCGGAGGTGAGATGAATGAGAGATTATGTTATGAAGTACAGGAACAGTTGATGACAGAGGGAATCCATTCAACTTTATTGTCAGTCAACCTTACACAAGTACACCGCGAAATGTGGAACTTTTTCATGGGTCACGGCGCCTTCCAAACAAGAGTGAAAACAAAACAGTACAAAAGACAACAAAGTCCAACAATCCAATAGTAGGTCATGCCACATTCAGAGTAAAAATAAAACAATACAAAACAGTGCAACAAGGAAACATAAAGGTAGGTCTTGACACATTAAAGTAATCAGAATTGTTATTATTGCAACAATAACAGTAATGGTGTAAGTGACTGATATTCAGCATAACAGAATCACAGAACTGGAGTATTTGTCAGCAGGGATTGCAAGGTGCACGGCAGCACAGAATGTAAGTATAAAGTTAAAAGTATCTCTTAGAATTAAAAACATTATGAAGAGGATGGAGGACATTTTTGATGCCGCCCTCTTAGAAATTCAAATCACTTTAAGGCGAGAAAACTTTCAATGTGACCTCTTTTGAAATAGTGCTCCGATTCCGACTCAGATGGGATTAAAGAAATCTCTAAGAATTCAAAATGTTGTGAAGAGGATGGAGGGCATTTTTCAGCCCTATGTTCTTAGTGTTTCAAAGCACTTTGAGGGTAGCAGCTTTCAACATGACTCCTTTTGAATAATCAGTGCTGCGCAGAATTACACAATCCATAGAGACTCCGAAGCTGACTCACTCCCTCTACAACCTAAATCAATGCACCGGGATTCAGTTTCATATGCTTCCCGGCCAAACCATACGACACGATATGATCAGAGGCAATCTCTGTTCATCTATGCCCACAGTCAAGTGCTTTGTCACCCCTCCAGATCCTGACAGTGATGACAAATGACCGCGAGGTCATCACCAAGCACATGACTTAACAGCCAGGCCAGTGTTGATGACATCAGCGTTCTGGCAAACGGAAGAAGAGACGTCAGACTGGAGTGGTGACCGGTGAATAGGGAGGTTTGTAGTCGGCTGACAGAACACAGAGGGCTTTTGGCTGTCATACAATCTGTCAGCAGCGTCCATTGTAAGGGGGCAGATATTAACACACATACACATACACACACACACACACTAATTGATGTTATTGTTGTGGGACGGGACCCCTAATGCATTATGCTCATGTACCGTACAGCCAGGCACTCAAGTTTCAGTCGAATCCCATTTGTAGCAAAAACCATCTGCTGCCGATTGATTACAATAACAGATATTGATTTGAATGGGCACACTCAGAAGAGCAAGTAATTCACTCATAAGGAGGCAATGAGGCGTGACAAAATACGCTGACCACTTCATCTGGCTGTTTAATCATTAATGCCGTTACCCACTCCTTGAATTACCACGTGTTCCACAAATGCTTTGTCCATGTTTATATTTTCCCCAAATTACAAGTACTAAGAGAGGCATGCTCCATATCTGTGTGGGTGAATCAGCTAGAAGTAAATGTGATTAAAACTTCTGTGCCTCTCTCTCTCTCTCTCTCTTGCCACACGTGGCTGGCACCTCTTGCTCTGCCACAGCGGTGTGATAAACGGCCCGGTTCCCCTTGGCAGCTCACCACAGAGATGCATTAAATCTCCTCATGCCAAGCGGTCTGCCCGGCCCAGCAGGCCAAGCTAGACAAACTGCGCGGTCGGCCAGAGGGGGCCCACCGACTCGCAGCGCTCACTGCCGGTTTTATCAACAGCCGCCTACTCGCTCTGCCTCTCTTTCCTCTTTTCCTCGCTCTCCATCTCCTGCCCTGAGCAGATTTACAGCGGTCTCAAACACATCGGTCTCTCCCTCTCTTCCCCTTCTCTCCATCACTTTCTTTTGATCCTTGTCCATTTGCCGCACTCACCACCCCCCCCCCCCTCCATCTTTCGTTTTCTCTCTCTTGCTGCAACACTCCCAATCCTTTAGGCATCTAAGCCGCCCACTCTCTCCCTCCTTCTTCTCCGCTCCTTTCCTTTTCTCCCTCCTTACCACCAACAGCCACCTACTGCTCTCTCTTTTTACCCCATCCTCTCTTATTCTTGAACCTCTCCTTTTTCCTTCCTCTTCCCCCCCTCCCACCCCATGGCCCCCCTGTGGATTCACAGAGGACTGTATTGATGCCAACACTTGGTCATTGTGCGTGAGCGTGTGTCACGGTTCCTCAGCCCCCACTGCACAGTCATTGTGGCTATAATGCCATAATTACCCCCCATTATGGGCAAGAGAGGGAGAGAGAGAGGTAAGTTAAAAGAAAGAGAGCGAGGGTGGATGATAGACATGTGAGGAGAGACAAGGGGGGGGGGGGGGGGCGATCAGTCAGACGGCGAGATGAGAGAGGGAGAAACAGGAGGGGAAAGGATGTTGGGGTCTGACAGAAAGAGGGAGGGAAGGAGGGAAAGAGAGAAGATGTTTGAGGATTAGCCTGCTGGTCAGGAGATCAATAGGAAAGAGAGGACGGACGGATGGTGGGCGTCTGGTTGTGTGCGCATGCTTGTGTGCATGTGTGACTGTGTGTGTGTGTGTGTGTGTGTGTGTGTGTGACCGTCTGGGGCCGTGTGTCTCGGGGGAGGCCCTGCCCTTGGCCCCACTCATGGGGGGCCACATCAGTAGAGATGTAATGGTTCAGGCTTCACTAGACACACACAGATGGGTCCCCCGCTCAGAATACTGTAGACACACACACACACTCACACACACACACACACACACACACAGGTGGACAAACAGAAATCAGGCTGCACTAAAGAGACATGGAGACAGAAAGTTGGAGCTCAGTGAACAATCTGGCTGTCGACTTGATTCTGATTGAAAGTAACTCCAGACTTGTGTCCAAACTGCTGGACACCAAACCCACAACATATCCCACCTACTAACAAGCTGGCAAAATGCTAAACCATGCTGAATGCCTTGTTTTGTCCTCTGTGTCTGACTAGTATTTACATTTTTACATTTGGATGGAAAGAAACATCCATTTCATACATTTAGAAGGAAGTATCCATTTTTGAAAAAATCTGAGTTTCAGCAGTCAGTCACTTTAGACGATTTATAACTTGAATAGCATCCGAAAATGTGCTTTACTATCATGCCAGAAATCATTTCATCAGAGTAGGTATCACTTTTTTTCTAATACGTGATGTCTCACGTTGGATAGAAACATATTATTCTTGTTATGCTCAAAATAAACAATCTGGATGCCTGGTTCCACAAGCGCTTGCGTGTTTATTTGGAGAATGTCCACAGTGGAATAGCATTTGAATTACAGAGCAACATTGCTCTGGGTCACATCAGGAAACCCACCAGGACAGTGTAAACATGCAAATAAGGATGCGCTCATACATGTAACCACAGCATTTAAGTTGGGCGTTCACTCTTTGGTATTCCTGCTGTAACCTCGGGGCAGACACACAGGATGCAAGCGCCTGCAGTTCATTTAGTGGTGATGGATGATTAATATTCTATAAAATGGTTTATGTATTCATATACTAAGCCTGAGGGGTTGAATGCAGAGGCGAAGCCAGCGTTGAGTTAGTGTAGGCATGATGAAGTCCACACCGCCCAGCAGGCATGGAAGATAGTGTGTGTGTGTGTGTGTGTGTGTGTGTGTAGGCAGTAGAAAGTATAGTGCAGGGAAGTTAGAGTTTGGAGGCAAAGAGCTGATTCCTAATTAATTTTCCTCTGAAACCTACATTTACATGCATTACAGAATAAGACGTCTGAAGAAAAGCCAAGTAGTTCATCTTGGCCTGCAGGAGGGTATAAAAACACATGAATTTATAGCTTTGTTAGGAAACTCATACTTCATAGTCTTGCACTTGAAATTCTCATTAAACACGTCAATGTTCCTTTTCCTTTTTACAGGCTGAGTTCATTTATTTAAGTAGATAAGTTTCCATGTGTAATTTTATATCAGATTACTACTAGTGCAAGATACTGTAGCAAGCAGAAGTGACTATTGTGAGTTTATGTAAGGAATTAAACAAGAATCTCAGGTTGCATTTCTACACTTCTTCAATTAGGGATTAGGATTTAATCCAAATTAATTATAGCTGCTCAAAGTAAAAGCCATGCTTGAAATTGTCTGTTCCTTCATGATGCTCTGTCGTTACTGCAGTTATTGATCATTTCTCTCATTTGAATGCCTATGACCAGCCAACGTTAAAGCCATGTAAACCGGAGTGGATAAATGGGATTTGTCTCATGCTGGGTATGATCCAGTTCTTGTTAAACGTACTACCGGCAGTTGACCACAGATAACCTTCCTGACACAGTGACCTGCTCTGTAGGCACAGGGCCCGGGTGTGTGACTGTCCATATTGTTCATCAGCATTTCCTGTAGCTCGGCCCTGCCCCTGTGCATCGTGGGTATGACAGACTTCCCTCCCGCAGAGTTACTGTCAGAGTGGGTGGTACATTATGCCTGGCATTCAGTCAGGCTGAGCCCACTGTGATAGACGAACACACACACACACACTGAAGACACCGCCCCAGTGAAACTCTGAAGGAGCCATAAACAAAGCTGCTGCTCGGTTTATCCTGCATGTGGCAGGACCGGCAAATCTCCCCTGCCTGGAGGACACAACTCTCAGTGTTTGGCCCGAGGAGCGATATCATAAATCTCAAAAGGCGGGTAAGGCAACTGGGATGGAAAAAGAGAAAGTGATGTTAGGATGAGTCATGACTGATGACTGATTTCAGTGACCCAATTGGCGGTCCTATTGATCATCGGGGCCAATTGGCAGCAAGTGACAGTGCTCAACATTACATAGTGTTGAATTCTCAGAGAATGGCTACAGCGTTATGCGCAAATCGTGAACTGTGACTCACGCTCGACTGACTCTATATCACTGCCTGGAAAACAGCTGAGTGATCCTCTGTAATCCTGCCAAGAAGAGAGAGACAGTCAGAACGAGAGCTGGAGCAAAGTGGAGAAAAAAAAAAGGGGGGGGGGGGGGGGGGGTTGCAATAGAGACATAGAGAGCGAGATTAGAGTGGACAGATTTGGAGGGCACACAGAAAGAGAGATAGGCGTATAAACAAGAGAGTAAGAGAGAGGATGAAACAAAGGGACAGATCAAAGAATGATGGAGGGAATTGGAGGATGGCGTTTCAGCTCGTCTGTCATTCATCCTCCCCTCCAATACCGCTACCAGACGATGAGAATTCATTAGAGATTACAGCTTCCTTCTCTCTCTATCTCTCCCTCTCTTTCTTCTCTTAGCCCATGTATTCCTGTTATTCCCCGCGGCGATATGTTACCCATCCCCTGACTTTGGAATTAAAGTCCACCCCTCCTCCTCCACTTCTAATCTGCTCTCTTCATTATTCTTTCATTACACTTCTCTGTTCCCTTTGTAGTGCTTCCCTGTCTCTGCCTCTCCTTATCCCCTTTGCTTTAGGCTGACGTGTCAAATATTCTCTCTGTCAGGTAACCCGCTTTTGACACGGAGCGGAGACTGTAAATTGTGTAAGAACAAGAGGATATACAGTATAAGCTGCAGTGTCTTATGTGACTAAGTGATAATTGAAGAGATTCATTCCAAAATGGATGTCCACCTTTTGAAAAAAATAACACCTCCTCTTACAAAATGATTAATAACACATCATAGAAAAACTTTTACTTTTTAGAGGGTAGTAGGGAACTTAAATCCTTGTTTGACATATTGATAACACTTTTACAGACACAATATTTTATATATTTCTCTTTGCCTCCATATTTTAGAGATATTGAATGATGAATAATAGGTAGGCAATTTTTAGAGGCAACAGAAATGGTCAATATTGCCATCAGTAGGGACTGGGATCGGCTACTGGGACAAAATCCATTCAGCTGAAACACTTTGGCTGTAAGGCTTCATGAAAAATACTCAGTTATTGACAAAATTGCCCATCTATTGCCTCAGAATGTTGCCCATGTGCCATTGCCTTTAAACCAAGAGAGTGTTGGTGATATTTGGCATGTTTTTCACAATAGTACCTTAACAGTGTGATATCAACACAATATTTGAACGAATATAACATTGGGGCCAAGTTGCTTTTGGGAAACAGGGCGCTGAAATAGTGTGGTAGTTACGTGAAGATTGCTCTGCATTGGGTGGATTATGGAAAAGTGCACAAAAAACCCAGTCTTTCTGAAGAGAGGCTGAATACCCTGTCATTTTAAAACTACTCTTGTCTGACAACACTTGTTCAAATCTATTCCAGAGCTGCCTCTTTGTGACAAAAGGTTCACCCACCTACACTCCACTGTGACAACAAGTGCTGCCATTTGTCACCGAGGCTGACCTCAGAAAACTCTGTCAACTTGGAGTGCGTTCAGTCAGAGGACTGGAGGACCTGGTGCTCTCCTCTCCCCACCTCCTCTCTCTACTCCACTTCTCCTTTCCTCACCCCCTTCCTGCATCTCCTCCCTTATTCTCTTTCATCCTCCTCCTCTCCCTGTCTGCTCCTGTCCTCTTCCGTCCTCTCCTTTCCTCTCTTTTCATATTCCGGTCCACCTCCTCCTCTCCTATTCCCTTCATTCATCATCTCTTCTCTGTTCCTCTCCTTGTCCAATCTCTCCTCTCCTCTTCTCATCCCTCCCCTATCCTCTTCCATCCTCTTTTCTCTCATCTTCTCCTATTCGTTTCCATTCTCTCCTCTCCCCACTTCTTCCATCCTTGCTTGTCCTCTCCTCTCCTCTCCTCTCCTCTCCCCTCCTCTCCCCTCCTCTCCTCTCCTCTCCTGTAGCTCCATTAGGTAATGAGCCTGTACAGTAAATCACAGCCACAGCTATGACTAAGGTCTTACGTAAGGCTACCCTACGCTCTGCTAAATCACTGTTAGCCGCAGCTAAGGTTATGCCTGCGCTAAGTCCTTCTCCACGGGGGGGATGACTTGTTATAGTGGATCTCATGTCTCTCCTGCGTGGAGAGATGATTATGACTGGGTCGATATGTGGGATGAGTGGCTGTATGGATGTTAGATAGCCAGTGGGAAGGCGCTTTCCCCCCTGCCGTCACGGATGGGAAGAGAGAGAGAGAGAGAGAGAGAGAGGAAGAGAGAGAGGGTGTAAGAGCAAACTAGCTGCCTCAACCCCCCATCAACCTCCAAGCACCTTCTGCCAGTTCCCTCAGTGTGTGTGCAAGTGTGTGTAATGTGCATGTGTGTATTCCAGGGGCAGCTCAACTATCAGACCCCCTCCTCATTGGGGGGGTGACTGCTGTGTGTGTACTGTAGCGGAGCAGGTTGGTAGTATCGCTTCTCCACTTCCAACGGGGGCAGAAAAAATATTAACCAGCTGTTTTGGAGCAGCTATGCCTGGAATGTGTATGTTTAAAGGCAACTGGTCTGCAAGGGACTATTATTACCTTCAGGGTGTGCCGATTATTTAGTGCTGCCCCACAGCCAACCAGTCTCCGGGAGAGGAATACTACAAAGAATACATGTTCATATTGTGTACTTAGAAGGGCAATGCTACGATTAAGCCATCTTATAGCTGACTGACTCGTGTTTATGCTTCCCAACTTCCCAGCTTATGGGATTTGGCCCGAATCAACTCCATAGGTCACAGAATAGCCACTCCAAACTCTCAGTCTGGTATTATAGTGTTTTGAATAAGCCACTTAGCCCCCCATGATAACTGCATATTGGGTCTGTAAATACCCAAATAGCCTGTACCATATACCCAAATAGACTCTAAAGGGATTACATGTCTAGGAATGAATGGTATGTCTGTCACTGACGCACAGCTTATCCTGCTCCCAAGAAACGACCCACTGTTGAAAAAGAAAATCATTATTTGTCGCATACACAAGTTGAGGTGCACCCATGTTAAAGATCTGCCCAGGACAGGAAATTTGTCTACTGCTCATAGTGGCTGAAGAGCAGCAAAATTCATCAGCCACTTTGACTATTTTACCTGTCAATTAGATGTTTCAGTGAGAACAAGACCTCTAAATGGTGACTGGCCACCTGCCAAAGTGTCTGGTAGATCAGACTAATTTACAAGCCACTAACCAACACTAGTGGCTAGTGCTAATTTCGCACCAATGGAAAAATATCTTGAGTTTCCCAATTAATTACCAGTTAACTGTCCTATTGCCTATTTAATTTAGGCTATTATGGCTTTTGAATGTGATGCTGTTACTCACACAGAATCAGTAAGTCTGCTGTGTTGATATAATTTGATAAAGAAAAATCACAAACATATTCCTATTGGGACTTATTGCATAGTCAGTGCTCAATAGTCAGTTTACAGTGACCTATGGTATCACTGTAATATACTCCTAGATAGGCCTACTTGTAGTTTTGCTGTGAAATTGTAAATGTTATAACGTTATTATAGAATTACTGTAGTAATTCTATAATAAAATGACTGTAGTAATTCTATATTGGGGAAAGTTTTTGGGGTTGATGAGTCAGATAGCCTGATGTTGGACAAAAAAAATCTCACTTTTAAACTCTTTTTTTTTTTTTTTTAATCCAGCCGGCCCCCACAGACATACGCGATTAGTCAAGCAGGTCTTTTCATTGCAAGTGAGGTGGAGAGAGAGAGAGAGAGAGAGAGAGAGAGAGAGAGAGAGAGAGAGAGAGAGAGAGAGAGAGAGAGAGAAAGAGAGAAAGAGAGAGAGAGAGGAGGGTGTGTGTAGTTGGGAGGGGGGGGGTCACCTTTTGTGCAAATATATCAACCAAGACTGCCACCAGCATCAGATTTCTCTGTGTGTGAGTGTGTGTGTGTGAGAGAGAGAAGGGGGCACTCAGAGAGAGAGAGAGAGAGAGAGAGAGAGAGAGAGAGAGAGAGAGAGCAAGAGAGCAAGCTGTGGAACATTGAAAGAAGACTTGCCGCTGCCAGATTTACACACTCTACACCTAAACACAGACCGAAGAGATTTACTTAAAAAAGTTAGAAAAGGAGCCATGGACGGGATAACATTTGGACGCGCGTCGCTCTTGTGCACCTTGCTGCTTTGGGCATTGCAAGGTAAGTCGCTTTGATTCTTTCCGCCCTGTTTTTCAGTTTACACCCCCATAAAAAAAGTAACTTTATCATGCTTCACCCGCCGTGCTGGTTAGTTTTACGTGGCTCCAGGCTGTAGATTTCCTCCTTAGGCTACTTTCCTCTTTCACCGACAGTTTGAGAGGTCCGGTGTTTGAGGATCAACCTGTCTGTAGGCTACATGCCTCAGATAGCCGCAGCTCACCAGGCTTTACCTTACTTTTTATTTTATTACACGCTTTGCAGTTATGTGTAGCCTACTGCTTTCTTGACTGATGTGAAACAACCTGTTTGTGGTTACTTAAACAAGTCGGCACAAATGCCAATAGCAGGTGGAAGAAACGCATTTCTCCGAAAACATCGGCACTTATTTGATAAGTAAATGTGTTTCGGTCATTTATCGTTAAGCAGACTGACTCTTTGCCACCAGCTTGCTCAGAGCAGACACAATATACCTCCGTTGGTGGGATGTTTCAAGGGTTAATCCTGGCTCTTTGTAGTTGTGCGGGAAGCCTCTGCTCCGCACTTGAGTGCACTTCTGAGCGCACAGACTGCTGCGGTGCACCGCTACTTCCCTCTGGACACCTCTGCCATCCACACAGGGTGAAAAATAAGATTAAAAACTGCCACAATAAAGCCCTGATTGACCAACATATGTCGAAGTGAAAATAAAACATAGATATCTACTGTAAAAGCTTCCAAAATGATCTGTAGGCTATACCCTGATACATAAGTAGCATTTTTCCCCTCAATAGTGCAAATGTATAGCTTTTATTTTGAAGGCTATAGGCTGCTGCCCATATTCCGGTCTCATTCTGGCTATCTCTGGCTGCCTTGATGCAGTTGCCAGCGCTTTGATCTCTGATCTGCGGGACTGTGTCTCCTATGCTGGCAGTGCGCCTCACCCTCAACACCCCTGGGTGCCACTGCTAGAGAGACTGTTTCAAATGCACATTTGAGTTTGGTATTATACGGCTGAAGTCATTGAAGTTTTGCTTTAGTTTGGGCCCCTCCCTGACCAAAAACCTTAACATTCCTATAATATACAGTGTGACTGTACTCAATAATGAGTTTATTAGTGACGTAGGCTATACAGTATATGGTGTGACTATAATATTCCTATAATATAATATCCTTCTACAATTTATTATAGGATTACTAAAGTAGTTTTTCATGAGGTGCTCACATTTGTGTCTTATGTGAAATGCACTTGTGTTTGCCTGTCTGCAGCCTGCAATGGTTTGAAAAAGGCTGTGCTGATGGGTGGGGCTGGGGGGGGCTGGGCGACTCCCCTTGCTCTATTTTCTCTTCCTCTTTTTCTCTCTCAACCCCACTCACTGCACCACTCTATCCCTTTCTCATCACTTTTGTGCCCCTTCATCATGCAACAATCTTTTTTTTTTTTCCGTCTCATAAAAACTTATCTTCCTCTATCTCAACCTCCACCTCCCTGAGTTTACCTGGTTTAGGGTTTCTCCCTCTCTCCCTCTGTCCCCCCTCCTCTGCCCTTTCTTTCCCCTCCCTCTTTCTTTTAACCTCTTCCTTACATCACTTCATCCCTCAGATCTCCTCTTACACTTTTTTTTTTACCTCCCTTTCTTCCCTCCTCCATCCCTCCCTCCCTCCTCCCTCCCTCCAGACCTCACCTAGTCTCGGAGACAGTTGTTGTGCTCCGCTGTCTGTCTGCTGGACGAGCAAAAAGCCCTTCATGGAGCCTTTTAACAGGTGCCCACTAAAAAGCGCCCTGTAATTGGAGGACGCAGTATACATCACACATCCCTCCATACAGCTGTGGTGCATTGATTTAAAGGCTGAGCTCATCCCCCTCCCCCCATATAAATGAGCTCTGCTAAAGATGTCAGCTGTTGAATAACGATGAGGAGAATGAAAGTCATCTTTTCACTTTGGTGCGACGCACTTTGATTACTGCGGAGAAAAAGTTGGACAAATCCCTCTGTTTCTCAACTCTCTCCCTCCCTCTCTTCCTCTTTTTAGCCCAGTTTAGTCTAATAATAGCAGCTCTCTGTGGGTCTCAGTGGGATTCAGTCACACAGACCCACATTCTCACAATGACGGGTCACACACTTGCAACTTCCAACTATGTCACGGTGCACTAAATAGCACCGCGGGACACATAACACCCAGATGTATTTGTGTGGTTATCTGTCTTTGCCTGCAGGCGTGTCTTTACCTTTTTGTATGCCTCTATACTTGTAGCCGTAGAGATGTGACTCACAGACATGAGGTGCATGGCAACCCAGGGCGCCCCAGGGTGCTCGGCATGCCTGTGTCCGAGGCGGTGCTGACCTTTTGACCAGGTCAACCCCACAGGTTGGTAAACAGCTCCGCTTCCACGCTCCTGAGATGCCATGCCAGTTTCCCACTGCTTCACAGGCATCAACATTGCTGAAGTACAACTTCATTTTAGGGACTTAAAGTCTGTCAGAAATTGGAAACACTATTGCCGAGCTGGTGATGAAGATAATGCATTGCACTCCCTCTGTTTTGGAAGGAGAGAGTCTTACCCTCTGAAGTCACATGTTGTGTGATGTCGTGCCATTTGGCTTTGTTCTGCGATTTCCAGTGTGCGTCCAACCAGTGTTTTTGGAGTGATTTCGGAGAAGCAGTCAAACTAGAACTGTGTCAGCTTTGCCCTTATAGTGTGGAGGTGTATGAGGTTTGGGATGAGAGAATGAGAGAGAGACAGTAGAGAGAGAGAGAGAGAGAGAGAGGAGAAATGGGCGGATGAGTTGGAGTTAAATTGAAGAGACTCCAAAGTAGTCAGGAGGAGGTGGAAAGAATCGTCGTGACAAGCATCAGCTGAGTTCAAGGTGTTTGCCTTTAACACGGAGCGTCAGCCTCTTTGTCTATCGCGGCCTTAATTCCCACAGTCATTTCCTCACTTTTAATTTCTGCCCCCCCCCCCCCCCCCCCCCCCCCCCCGCCAGCGCAGCATCAAAAGTGCACCCCCTGCAGACATGTGTAATTATTATGGTATTAGGCCAGAAAAAGAGCCATTTAGCCAGGAGGAGATAAAAGCCAGGGGGTCTTCTTCCACGACTGTCCTGGGGCACTTGGTTTTAGACTTAGTTTTACACATGCGCACCCACATACACACTTGCACACTTTTTCATACTCTGAATACGTGAATGCATACCTATGAACATGCTTGCACAGGTACACATAGACAAATAAGCACACTCACAAACACGTACATACTCACACGTAAATATCTAAGCACAATTCGCACACGCATACACACGTATACATGCACACACACACAAATAGAGCCCCTAACCACAGGGTCGGGCATTGCGTAACAATGGAAACCTTAGCTCCTATGGCTGTGAGTGACAGATTGATAGGGGCCGCTTTGGGCGAGCGAGTCCGTGTTTGCCCCCTTGTCATTTAGCCCTCTGGGGGAGTGGGGCTTGGAATGGTGTGGCTGTAATCATTGAGGTGATTCATGCTCCTTGTGTGTGTGTGTGTGTGTGCGTGTGTGTGACAGTTACGGGGTAAAACACTGAGACGGAATGAGTGGCATTCCTGTGGGCACGTTGGAGCTCGCTCAGTAGTGTGTGTTTCAGTGTGTATGTGTGTGTGTGTCATCACAGTGCTTCAACTTATAGCGAAAAGGGCTGCCATTCTCCCTTTCAAACCCCCTCTGACCGCAAGTCACTGTTGGTAATCCGCCTACAAACAAGCTGCCACAATGCGGCCTCCGTTTCACCACCAAGAGGCCGTGTTACATGTGCGAGGCTGTGGTCCGCTTCACAGCCGGGGCGCATTCTTGAGGTTTGACTGTGGGTTTCGCTCAGCCGAACTTCCAAAAGAAACAGTTAAACATTGCTCAGTTAATATAAAGAGCACGTTCAAGCGAGTTAGTTCAGCCCGACTTACTTCAGGAAGTCCATTTATTAATCATTGAGCTCAGAGACGGGGATTTCAGCTTGTAAACCTTTTTGATACCCACTGGTGTTTCTTACTTTGATTGCGCACGGTGAATTACACATGAAACTCAAATAGGCGAGTTTGATAGTGTAGCGAGGTTGGTGAGCTGGCAGTCGGCGCCAGCGGGCAACTGGGCATGACACGGTAGGCTGCGGGCACGTGGTTAATCCTGGTTTGAAGTCAGTTAGCCAGAATGATGTGGTTCACAGAGGAGACTGGGAAATTCATCCCACTGCTTTTTCATCCTCATATCCCCACAAGGTCTTCAAAAGAAGAGCTAAAGCTGTGATTACCGTGTACACACACACACACACACACACACACCATAGGTACTCATACATAAACAAAAGGTGTATTACCCCAGATTAGCTTTGTCTATGTTCCCATCTCTATCTCTTATCCTGTCTGTCTCCGTTTCTCTCTCCCTCTCTTCTTCTCTTTGTCTGTCTGTCTCTCTCACTCTGTCTGTCTCGGTCGGTCTCTCTTCTGCCCTCCCCCTTCTCTTTCCTCTGCCCACACCCTCTTTCTTTTTTGTCCTTTACAATGACAGCTCAGAGTCAGTCATTGATGTCTGATTGTGTGTGTGTGTGTGTGTGAGTGTGTGTTTACAGAGATTTACCGTGTTGTCGTTGCCGGTGTTGACCACTGTGCCTTTGTGCGTGGTCCACAGTTAATGACCCTGCCTTGTATTAGGAAGAGTGCCTGCTATGTGTTAGAGGGAGGAGGCTCTGTTGTTTTCAAGTCCATCCCTGGTGCCATTCCACAGCAGATTTATGGCCACTATTGATGATCTTAAAATAAGGATGACCATCCTTCAATCCCCCCCCTCTCTCCCCCTCAGCATACTCACAGTTTCTCTCTTTCCAAAGCAAACATTCCAGTACGGTGTGTCTATCTGTCGCTGTCCGTCTATCTCCATCTCTCCTTCTGTGAATCTCGGTTCAGTTTACTGCATTTCCAAGAGGCTTCATTGGCCTGAAAAATGCAAAGAGCAAGAGTACAAAACACATTACCAATACATCTCAGTTAAAATTAAACAAATAACCAAGCAAACAAATAAACACATCTATTCAAATTAAACATGCAGGAATGTAATAATTAACTCATTAAACTCCTAACCCCTTTCCTGCAGGATCGTTAGAGGGAGAGAGAGAGAGAGAGAGAGAGAGAGAGAGAGAGAGAGAGAGAGAGAATACAAGGGGGAAAGGAAGCTGGCTACCAGTTCCTTTGATTTGGTTGAAGGCTGTTGCTTTGAGGCTGCCTTGTCTTGTCATTAGTGGGGGTTGGAGGGAGGGAAGGAAGGAAGCGGAGAGGGAGGGATGGAGAGAGAGAGAGAGAGAGAGAGGAGAGGGAGATCAAGGGATGGGATGAGAGGTGATTATGGCTGACTATTTTGTTGCCACCATGCAGCCTTGTTTTCCTTGTCTCAGGGGAGGAAGATGATGGTGATGATGATGGAGCTGAAGAAAGAGGGGGCTTATGGGTAATTTCAAGCGCAGCCTTGAAAGCAGGCTCTGTGTATGTGTGTCCTTGTGGGGGGGGGGGGGGGGGGGGGGGGGGGATTCTGGGTTGGAGGAAAATTGAAAATTCAAAAAGCTCTTGGGGGAGACGAGGTTAAGTGCTGCCAATCCATTTAGCAGGAGAGTGCTGTAGCAAGATGTGACTAAGAGCCTCTATTTCCCAATCTATGCAGCTTTGTAGGAATAGACAATGCAGCAAAATTTGGCCTCCGTTTTTTTAAAGCCACACTATGCACAAATCTGTGTCATCAGAAAAATGGCGAGGAAATATCATGGCCTACATGTTTTCTCTCTGCCACAGGCTTCTGGTTTATTCACGAAAACGGCCTTCACAATACTCCTCTTCTTGTGGCTTGTCCAGTTGTGCTGATCAATCAAATAGATGAGAGGGTGGGGTGGGGTGGGGGGGGATAAGATGAACAAAAGCGATAAAGGCAGAAAACGGGCAGCGGTGGAGAACAGACAGACGGAGTGCGTCAGGATTGAGGAATACCAATTAGGAATGGGGAATGTCACGGAAAAGCCTGGATCTGTGGCCAAGGGGATCATTTTCCTGGCAGTGGAGGAGAAATCCTAACCCCTGCGCCCCTCCAACCCTAAAACCTCCGTCTGTCTGTCTATCTGACTGTTGGCTGGCAGAGGCTCCTCTGGGAGCCCCGCAAGCTGTTGCTCCTCAGACGTCAACAGTTGCCTCAACAGCAGTTGTTGAACGCACCCCTCCAAGAAGCCCTCCTCACCCCTCCTCCCCTCACACACACGCACACTTGGGTTCCATTACCACCTCATGTCTTTCCACACCACTGGCTTGATTTGGCGCGGGGGAAGGCGAGAGTAAAAGTGTATGTTTGGTGCTTTGAACACACCCCCGATTTAGGTTGTTTGTCCCTTCAGCCAGTGAGGAGTAGTTTGGCATTTGTGGAAACTGTAATCTGAAAAATGTACTGTACGGGGTTTTGAACACTCCCCACGCTACTGAATTACAATCAAACGACTGCGGTCAGCTTTTTGAACGCACCCCTGACCCAGTATTTCTTGCTTACCAAGGAGCCTCAAGGGATTCTTTTCCTCTCTTATCTCCATCGCACCAGGAGACAAGGGTGACTTGAAGTTCACGAGGTTACAGAGTGCCCTGTGTTCATTTGTGTGTGTGTGTGTGTGTGTGTGAGAACATGCGCGTGCACGTGAGCAAATTTACACACACCGCTCCACAAAGGACGGCCGAAACCACGCTGATTACTCCTGTCTCTTTTAAACCACTTTTCATGTCCAATCTCTCTTTTCCGTGTGTCAGAGAACATTCCTGTGCTCCCTGTCTTGCCCTGCGTTTTAATCTAGTTAATGGTTAAGTAGCGGCGGTTAACCTCTTCAGTGAGGCTGGTCACTGTTTGACAAAAGAGATCTTATTGCTTTAACCGGGCCTGGGGGACCTGGGAGACTGAGAGGAGAGCAGAGTGTGTGAACATTAATTCTCCACGCTGCAGAAGAGGAGGAGAAGAGGATGGAGGAGGGGAAGGGTGTGTTGAGATTTGGGTTGGGGGGGGGGGTATTTACATTACAGCGTGTTCATACACTTCTCAGCTTATGTAAGCGCTTTTGTTCCGAGTGTGTGTATGTCTGTGTGTGTTTGTCCATGTGTGTGTTTATGTGGCTTTGTGTATTTTGGTGGTAAACATGACTTCATGTCTGAACGTGTGAGAAAAGGGGGCGCCCCACGTTATCCGAGAGCTGTGATAGTGTAGCATCACCGAACGGATCCAGTGTCAGTTTTCAGGGCCAGCTAGTCAGGTGACTGGCCTAGGGATACAACTTGTCTTTGTTTTTTACTGAGGTGTCGCTTACCCGCGCTCCTCTGAAACAACGACCACGACACCAAAGTTCCCTTTTCTCCTGCCCAGCTCTGCCTGTGTGAACTTGACTTTGAAAGAGTAGCAGGGTAAAGTTACCGTGCCAAGACTGTTAATGTTCTCCTCAAGTCACATCATGTTCTTTACCTCAGTGTGTGTCTGTTTTTCTCCGTCTCTGTCCTCTTTTATTTTCTCCCTGAATTCCTGTATTGGTCTATTCATCACACCCTAGTTTTCAACCCAGCCCTGGAAATCATCACATTTATCTCTGCGTTTCTTGTTATCTCTTCATCTCTCTCTCTCACTCGCTCGTCTCTCTCCTCCTCTAACCTTGTCTCACCCTCCATCCGTCATCTGTCTGTCCTCGCTGCCAGAGACGGATAGAAGATGCATGTGTCCTCCTAACCATGTGTTGTCTAATAATCATCACAATAGCCTCAACAGAAGGAGCCAGTGTGGAGGGGGGGTCTTAGATCCCTTGGGGGGGACAGGCCCGAATTAATGTTTTTTGATTGACAGTTCATCTAATGACAGTAATCAAGCCAAAAGGTGGTCGACACACAGTTAGTTCCCACTGATATAGGGGTGTTGCATTTTGTGAATTTTTTTTTTTCACTAAAATCGGCAGTTTGGCCGATCAAGATGTTGGTTCACCTGTGGAGGAAAGCCTTGATTCTTGTTGCAGATACATTTTGGCTGCTAGGGGATGCATAATCATTATCAATTCTCTGTATTATTAAGTAGCTATACAAGGCTTTCAGTGCACTTTGAGTCTGTATTCTCATAATACAAGGAGAGTCAAGTTTCATAGCTTCATTTGATTCAATCTAGCAGGAAAAGTACAAGCTTGCCCCCGGTCCGCATGAATATTTAATCCCAAATCAATAGTATCCAATTGGGTTATGACTCCATCAGGCTAAATGATTCCCAATTACATGTCTGTGTGATCTGCAGCACAACAAATGTGATGGATGGTTATTATGAGGATAATGCTTGCCTTACAGAGTACCTAACTGATTTAGTCTCTTGTTATTAAGGGCTAAAGTAATTATAACCCCTGTGTTTTGCCACAAGAGCATCTTGCTTTCTCCTCGGGCGGGCATGTTGTGACAGCAAGACTGAATTCGGTTAACAATTATTCCTACTAAAGGATGATCAAGCAGGAGTCTTTTGAGCATATGTTTACCTTGTGGTAGGTGCGAATAGTGAGTCAGGTGGTCATTTGGTCCTCCCAGGCGGCCTGACGGGGTGTTGAGAGAGGCACAAGGGTCGAGGACAGGCAAGGTTAGGCTGGAACAGCTTGGAGGACCCCCTTTGGATCCCATACCCCACACACATTGCACACACACACACACACATTTTGAGGGGGTGTCCCTGTGGAGAATGATGAAAGGCACGCAGACCCTCCATGTCAATTAGCAGTTACCGAGTGTGTGTCGTGTGTGTGTGTGTGTGCCTGTGCATAGAGTGCAATGTGAGAGGGCGGGGCTGGTTAATGATGGGGGCAGAGAGGACACATGTTCAATAATAAAGCCTGACAAAGGAGGACAGGCGGAGGGAGGGAAGGAGGGAGGATGATAGGGCATTGAGGATGCCACAGCTTTTCATTGTCCCTTCCTCTTCTGCTGATTAAGCAGCATGGCTGTATGGCGATCTGTCCTGTGCATCCTGTGTTGACAGACTGTGTGTGTGTGTGTGTGTGTGTGTGTGTGCGAGAGAGAGAAATGGTGAACGATATTTTTCATCCGTGACAGTGTATGTAATTGTGAGTGTAATTTTTAGAGATTGCCCTTGAGTGGGAGAGATATAATGAGAGGCAGCTGTTTTCCACTCAGTGTAAGGTGCCTCGATCCATACGCTCTTTAGCCCTGGGACTACACACTGCAGCACTTTTTAATGTATTTTTCAGTGAGGTCTCCCCCCTCCCACACACTTTATTCTCTCTCTTTCTCTCTCTCTCCCTCTCTCTCTCTCTCTCTCTCTCTGAGTGTGTGTATCTCTACCTGAACAGGGCTACATTGTTAAGACATTCCTGTAGGCTGTTGGAATGCAGGTATTAATGCAGGGCTGATTACACACACAGCAGAGAGAGAGAGAGAGAGAGGGAGAGAGAGAGAGAGAGAGAGAGATGGAGGGAGAGGGAAGGAAAGGGAAGGAAGAGAGAGGGAGGAATGGAGAGGAGGGGAGGTGTGGAGTGAAGGGAGCGGAGGAGGGAGGCACATTGAGGCACAGTGAAGGGAGAGCCTGACTAACCGCGGGGCTTGTTGATGTTTAAATTGTGTGTGTGTGTGTGTTTGTGTGTGTGTTTTGTGTGCTTCTGCACCCGTGCCTGATTGCATGTACGTGCGTTTGTATGTGAAATGTGTGTATGTGTTACAATATGGATCTGCGTGCCAGTAGATGTGTCAGAAAGGGATGGTCCCACCCCAGTTTTGAGTGTTTGAATGTGTGTGTGTTTCGTGCGTGTATCTGTGTGGGTGGGTGGGTGTTTCGAGTGTGTGCGTGTATGTGTGTGTTGACATTGTGTGTCTGGAATGCATTCCCCGTTAACTGAACTAACATAGCTGTGTGTGTGTGTGTGTGTGTGTGTGTGTGAGCGTGTGACAATGGGGCGAGACTTAGCACTGGGTGTGGGACAGGCCTCTGCTGTGTGTGTGGGCATTCGTCAGTTGTAGCAGTCGGGGCCGTTAAGAGCATGTGAACATTGCTGCTGCAAACCCAACCTGAACTGGAATCCGGATTTAACAGGGGTTATAAATAGGGGTATGTGTGTGTGTGTGTGTGTGTGTGTGTGTGTGTGTGTGTGTGTCCTGGGGTCCTCTCCCACGTCGATGGCAGTACCAGCTGGTGATGGGGTAGTAGTGGACCAGCAGGGTGAGGGCCCAACAATCTGTTAAAGGGGCCTCACTGCTTCCAACCATCTCTTTTTTCTTTCTCTTATTCTCTCTCTCTCTCTCTCTCTCTCTTTACCCCCTCTGCTAATATATTTGACCAAAAAGAGGGAAGTCTGCTTTGATTTCCTCTTATTCCCATTAAATAACACCTTCGCTTCTCTTTTATTCCTCTGACCGCTCTCATTTCTCCACAATAATCCATAATGATAGTGAGTGTTTGAGTGTTCTGTTTCCTCATCACTCTTCCTCTCTCCCTCTCTCTCCCCCCCCCTCTCTCTCTCTCTCTCTCTTTCAAATTTTCTCCTGGTTGTTTCTCCCCCCCCCCCTCTGCATTGTGTCATATTGTGCTGCCATGGTTTCAGCTCCTGGTTGCCTACCGCCCAGCTGGTGGTATATGATCCAGACTGTCAGAGCTAGAGCCTGCTCTCCTTGGCAAGCGCAGCGTCAACCTAGCAAGGTGGAGCTAGCCAAAAATCTACCATCTATAGCCCCTCACCCACACACACACACAAACCCCGACAACCCCCCTGGCTCACCCCATCTGTTTATGTGTGTGTGTCAGTTTGGCGCCGGTTTAGGGGCAGTTGGTCTAACGGTTCAGGAGAGTATCAAAGCCTTGCCTACCATCGGCATGACAGGGCAAACTCAGTTCAGGCCAAACACTGTATGTAACAGTAACCCCTAGCTAATGCTAACTACATTAATAAATCAGTGAGAGATGCTACATGCTACGAGCAGTTTGAGGAGATGTGGACCTTATGGCTGCACTGGTAGCAGCCAAACAATGGCATACTTCTCTTCCTGCGGCTACCCACCTGTTCACTCCTCCCTCGCTTTCTGTCGGACTCTGTGAGAACAAGACCTCCTGTCCTTCATCGCAAACTCTCTCCTTCCTCCTCCGCGCAAGATCTCTGCACTGCTGGTTCTTCATTTTGCTCCCCGATTCCTTTATTTTACCCTATATGCATCTGTCTCTGTTCTTTCTTTCTTTCTTTCTTTCTTTCTTTCCTTAACCCATGCTCAGTGCTAGCATAAACAGTACAAAGAGGGCATGGTGGCAGGGACTGAGAGAGGAGGAGAGACAGCTGGACAGTCATGGACTCTAGATCAGGTTGCACACATTCACTGACAACACAGTCTGCACCTTCTCTCTCTCTCTCTCTCTCTCTTTATTTCTTTCTGTTCATTTCTTCGCTCTTGCCTCTGTCTTTTTTTTTACAGTTTGCACAAAACGTATATATAACATATTTTTTCTTCCAGGATTTTTGCTCCACTCTTCTTCTTGCTTCAGGAACATCCTCTGTTGTTTCTACCGCCTCTTGTGTTCTTTCTTTCTTTCTTTCTTTCTTTCTTTCATTTCTTATACCATACCAGCTCTCCCTCTCTGCCTGTTTCTGTTTGTTTTTCTCTCTCAAGTCTGTACCCACTCTACTACTGTGGTCAGGGCCCAGCGGTGGATTATCAGTCAGTTGACTTGCAGAGGGCAGCCAAAGCCTCCAGTACAAACATGAGACAATATCCAAATGATTGGCTGGCCGGCTGGCTCTGGACCGTGGAAACAAGCCTCCATATCAGCCTGAGCCAGGCTCGGCCCCCAGCTCTGCCCATAAACCATGCTAGCCAGCAACACTGACAGACTGAAATGTGGATTCAACAGTAGTTCTGTTCTGTTTGCGGCAGCTGGCTTTGCTATGGTTTAGTAGGATCCAAAATGCAATGAATTATCAGATAAATACAGGAGCTGCTATCAGTTGTTTTCACTTAAAGCTGTATGAGCCAATTTCACATGTGGGTGGCTCCGAACGGCAGCAAGAGGAAACTGTTTGAATTTTGAGGACTTTGATGCTCAGAAATCATAAACTGCACACTCGTCACAACTAAAAAAAAACAAAAAAAAAAACGAACTACTTTTCCTACATTTCTTCTTCTTCCTAGTGGGGGTAGACGTAATAAGGAAAATCTTTTTGCAGCAGGTTCATTTCTCATTGGAGCAAGTTTTGTAATTCCTGATTCATCACTTTCTGTGTGAAAGAATTTCCTGCCAGTAACCATACCTGACACCAAAATAATAATACTAGTAATTTGGGCAAATAGTGTGAATCTGAATCTCAATGAGGAAGAATTGTAGGCTCTTCTCATTTGCAGGCTGCCCCACTTTGTGATTTAGGCTAGTTTTTACATAAAAATCTTGCCTAGTACAGCTTTAATGTTACAGCTCCCATTATGCGGACATTTTGCATCTCATGCATTTGGCTTAATTCAATTGAGGATGCAAAATAGTATGATTGAAAGCAGCCAGATGGTGTGTTTTATGATAGTAGAGGGTGATGAGCATCTGAGTAATATAATAATAATGTATATAATGCTTCTTTAATCTGGAACACATTGCCACAAATCTACCGGGTCTTTCGAGCCCATCTGCCATAACTAGCATGGCTGTAACCTAAACCGAAGTGTTACCTCAAAGAGTTGCATGTGTCTCCCTCCCTCCCTCCCTCCATCCCTCCCCTGCCAGCCTGTGGTTCACAGCTCATTACGGAGATGCATTTTACAAGGCTGACTCCTCTGCCCCCCAGCTACCTTCCTGCTTCTCTGGAATGGAGAGCTGCCGTCATGGAAACTTCTGGAGAGCCCCCGATGATTGACAGCTTCCACGTCCCCTGTCCGTCAACGCGGCTTACTTCCCTTCCCCATTCCTCAACTCTCAGTTCCTTGCTCCTTCTCACCTCTTCTCGAGTCTGACAGATGCACCCCCTTCCTCATTTTGCCGCATCTTCTCGTCCGTTCCACAATTCAACCCCTTCTCCTCTCACTCTATCCTCTCCTGCTGTGTACCTGTATGGACAAGCATTTGGCCGCCCCTGTAAACCCCATTCAAACACACACACACAAACACACACTCACCCTTCCCGCAATAAATGTCGAGATTAGCCCTAGGGCCCCCAACCCAGCCGCAGAATGTGTGCCTAACTCTGTAACCTTGCCATTACAAAAGCCCGCTGTTCTCCAATGACATTTACTGACATACAAACTCGGAGGACATTCTTTGTAGCGCTCTCGTATTGGTGACTCATGTCAAAACAATGAGGAAAATAGTGGAAATGTAAATTGATCAGCATACGCCTGTGATTTTGGACACATTGTATTATACAGTAAATAATAGATGAATGATGCTGATGGGAGGTCCAGCTACACCAGGCTCCTGCCTTTGAGTTCATGTAATTGAAACAAGTTCAAAAGTGTCATGTCTGCTTTTATCTTTCCCATTCTCTCTCTCTCTCTCTCTCTCTCTCTCTCTCTCTCTCTCTCTCTCTCTCGCTCTCTCTCTTTTATGGAAATAAATCACAGGCTGACATCAATAAATAGAGCCATAAGATTCACAGATGTTCAGTGATATATGGCATACATTTCATTCCAGCCCTCTGTTTTCATTTTTCCCTTTTCATTTTCAATTCCCTTATTTGTAGCCACTCTGGCTAATTTGTCGTGAGCTGCTTTACATTTTTTCTCTCTTTTTATGTCTTTTTTTTCGAAGATGACTGAGAATGTGAAGAACGCTGGAAGGCAATTTCCCCTTTTTCATCTTTATCTTTATCACATTAGTCTCCAGCCCACTATCTTCCGTCCCTTCTTCCCCCTCCTCTCTTTACCTCCCTTCCTCCTTCCCTATCTATCCATCCATCCATCCATCCCTCCCTCTCCTTCCCTCCTCCCCCTCGTTTCCCTCCCTCTACCATCACATGCTCAAACGCCTCTATATCATTGCCAAATGCTTGGATGAGGAGGAGGAAGAGGAGAACTACGTGGGAGGAGGCAGAGGAGATTGTGCCAGGATAGTAGCGGTGCTGATAGTTAAGCTTCAACACGCTGCTCCTTCCAGAAACCCCCTGGCACACATTCACACACACATGCACACACACACACACATGTTGTCTTGCTTAGCACCAGACCATAAGTTATATTTCCACCACTGACCTAAAGACCCAGTACCTGAACGCATACCTTGAGCGCCTGCACCTGCAAAACGCCGGCCAACAAGATTCATCAACATGGACAACGTTTTACTCTGCGTCCGCTCAACAAGCTGTGTGCAAATAGACAGCCTTGTGTTTGACAATTCTGTTATTGAACACAAGGTTAGACTAGTTTTCAAGATAGGCGATAGATACATACTGCAGACGTCAGATGTTTCTGAGACAATTGCTATCAAAGTTGCGATAACATCTAACACGTAAATGCACATGTGTGGTGTGTTGCACAGGCAGCATTTACACTCTAAGCCAACACTATAGGTACTCTACATGTACATTACACCTAAATGAAAGACATTACGCCAACGTTACACCTACAGTACATGTGTCTAACACCTGTGACTCCACTGTAAGTCTATATAAATTATTGGTGTATTACAGGTTTAATTTGGTCAGATCTTACAGGGTTCAGGTAGGTGTTGAAGGTACTACTTTCTCTCTAGGATATTGACCGTCTCCATCCATTGCGAGAATGTTTTAACACCCTGTTAATTAGAAGAGAGGAACAACCACATTAAAGTCAAACCACTCTCTCTCCCACTACTCTTCTCCTCACTCCCTCACTCTGTTTTGCTTCCCTCTGTCTCTCTCTTCATACTGTCTGCCTCTGTGGTATGCAGTAGCTGCGATTAAAGTGATACCGGGGCACTCTGACACACTTCTTTCTCATGCTCCTTTTTCTCCTTTGATCCTGGTATGCTGGCGATTAGCATTACATCCTCGTGCCAGTTTTGCCTCGTTCACTTTGTGCGCGTTTTTTTTTTCCCTCTCCCTCTCTCTCTTCCTATCGACGTCCGTCACACTTGTAATCTGTGCCCGTCAACCTGTCTTCTTCTTCTCTATCTTTTGTTCTTTATCTATCTTCTCTATCTATATTCCATCTCTGTGAGGAATCTATTGTTCCCCCTCAGACGGTATCTTGAGCGGGGCACGTGGTTTGTGTGTTTGCATAAGAATGGGAACACACTGGCGCAGTTTTTATCAATGAGGCTGAGATGTATGGATGTATTTTAGGTGGAGGAGGGGGAATCTTTGTCTGTAGTGGCAGGTTGTCCCAGCAGCTATTTAACGGGTCAGCAAGAATCTCAACCCAAATGGTCCACCTCTCCTGTCACCTCTAACCCTCTTTGAACCAGTCTCCTTTACTTCCTTATGGAGGGCAAGGCTCCTGTTATTAAGGCCTGGTTAACAAGGCTCTCTTGGCTTTCACTGGCCAGTTGAAGAGGTAGGCAGCATCAACAGATAATGAAGTCCAGAGGCAGCACTATTGATGAACTGTCATTGGGACACACTGACCCTATAGAAGTGTAAATGTGTTTTATTCAAATTAGGATGAGTTGTGTGTGTGTGTGTGTGTGTGTGGAAGCATAGCCCATAGGGTCACGGACCTCTCTGGTGTGAGATCACAGCTGAGGCCATCAAACTAAGTTGTTGTGTGAGCTTGCGTGCATATTTAGGAGGAGAACAGTTTGTTTCCTGGAAAGCAGGAAATGGCCATTGTGTTTGGGTTTTTTTTAAGCACAGGAAGCTATAGCGCCCCAAGGAGTTAATAAGCTTTTGTGCCCAGTGGGTTGACAACAAGAGAGAGAAAGAGCGACAGTTGAGTGGTTCTTCAAAGTGCGTCATTTTTCATTCATATTGGTACGACTGACCTTTTCCCCTGTCTCCCTCCACCCTCTTCCCCTCTCTCCCCATTCCTCTTGCTCTCCTTCTGTGTCCATGACGGCTTCCCACTGTTTTTGTTTTTTCGGATTGGTGAACTTTTCCATCTCTCTCAGCACACCCTCCTGCCCTCACCTGCTCAACCCCCACCCCCAACTCCCCCATCCATCCACTCCCTCCTCACTGTGTCACTCTGTCTATCTTCCATCTCCTGGAGGCGCAGGTCTGTGCAGGTTGAGACGTGTGTTGTTTTGTCTCTCTCAGGTTTCACGCATTCCAGATAATATCGCCAGGCTCCGGTTAGCTTAGCTGATAGCCATCTAGACAGTCAGTCACTGGCAGACAATGACGGATGGTGGCCTCTGCGCCGGCCTGATGCCCACGGGTGAGCGGCCTGCGCCAGGCATGGCAGTCATTCACCCTTAACAGGATCAAACCTTGCCTCGTCTCCGATGGTTATCGCCACAATCGTCTTTGTTCGCCCGTACAATTATATTGTCTCTTTTGCATTGCAAAGACATCAGACAGCCAGTCACTTCTCGTTCTGACTGATTCTGCATGTTTTAATCATTGTTTCATTTCCCCAGTTACTTGGTCTGTTATCTCCCATTTCTTTACTAATCACATCTTCAGCCAAGCTATGAATAATAATTTAATGAAGGCTTAATGAATGTGAAAAATTTACTGGGTAGCAGATTAGAATTTTATGAAGGTTGGAATAATGCACCTTCTGTAGGTCTCTGCTGAGCCTTGATCTGTAAATGAATAAGACATTTTTGGTGTCATTAACTAGAAAATACTCAATTTGTGAGGTATGGTTCATGGAACAAAAAAAGACCTTGGAATTGAAATTATTCATGGTAGACATTTCTATCTATTTTCTGTCTTTCACATTTTCAAGCTTTCTGTCTCCAACCCTCATTTTACCAGGTAACCCATGGACATTAGTCTCTTTGTAAGTTGCCCTGTGTCAGTTCTTTGCTGAGCTCTGTGTGTGTGTGTGCCTGTGTGTGTGTGTCTGTGTCAGTCTGTGTATGCATGTACGTGGCTATGTGTGTCTACCCACCTATAATCCAGCCTTGGGCAGCCTCTGTCCCCTGCAGGCTCAATGTCAGCAGTCTGACTTTGATGTCATGGCACAATTTATTCCTCTGTCTCTGCGGACTCCCCTGCTGTCCACATAATGTCAGGCAATCAATAATAATGTGACCTACCTCCCCTGCCTGCCTACTGCTTTAGTTATTCGCCCCCTGGCCTGCACTATTCCAATCTGTGACCTGCCCCTGCCCCGAGAAAACCCCCACCTCTGTCCTTCCCACTTTTACCAATAATGTTTCTATCCAGCTATGACAATAACCTCTATGTCTGTTGCCGTGGAAACATACAGCCCCCCCCCTAAAGCGCACAAATACACACAAACCACCACTACTCCTGTTTAAAAAGAAAGAAAAAAAAAAGACCGCTGACCGTTCCCTATGGAAACGGAGAGACAGAGGGAGGGAGGAAGGAAAAGAGAGGGCGGGGGGGGGGGGGGGGAGAAAAAATGAGGGAGGGGGAGAGAGAATGGAGAGAGAGAAATGGAAATGTCGGGTCTCTTCTCCATCCCTCCTCCTCCTCCTCCTGTACCCCACCCTTTGCCAGCGGAGGTATAGAGAATGGGAGAGGACAGGTGTGCCATTATGGAGCAGATTAGCAAGGAATGCTGGGAAGTTAACACAGTGGGGACTCAGTACGTGTGTGTGTGTGTGTGTGTGTGCAAGCTCATATTCCCATGGGTTTACATTAGAATGTGTGTGTGCATATTACGTGATCTGCATACCAGTTTTGCTATGTGTGCGCACTCTGTCCATATGCTGAATGATATTTGAAATATGCTCACTGGGTGTGCGTGTTTGTGAGCGTTTCCATGCGTTCATGCGTGCGTGTGTGTGTGTGTGTGTGTGTGTGTGTTTGTGCATACCACAGCTTTCTGCCACCTCCTTGCCCTTCCCATATAGCAGCTTATCTGCCTGCCTGTCTTTAAGTGCCGGAGCAGAAAATAGAAACTACTTTGTGGGAATGCATTCACTTACTTTTCTGTAAAAAAAAACAAAAAAAAACCACACCTTACGCCCAACAAAATACCATGAGACGGGTAAAGATAACGCAGGATGACGCGAGCAATGATTGAGGATGCTTTTAACTGTATATCATGAGGGAGTTTTATCTTTATTATAATGAGTTATATGTGTGAGAGTACAGAGTTGGCGTTGGCATGTGTTTGCGTGAGAGAGAGAGAGATAGAGAAAGATACACGAGGCAGTCGTCTGCATACAAATGAGGGTGTAGCTATGCATATCTATAAATATATTCCTATTTAGGTGTGTGTGCACACAGGTGTGTGTCTTTGTGTGTGAATGCGGTATTTTCCCAGCCCAGCTCGCGGTGTAGTAGGTGGTTGTTAGCGGGTACTTCCAATCCCCAGCTTCTCAGCCAGTCTAACCCCAGCCAGTCAGTCAGACAGCCATGTGGTCCCCCTCCACTCTAATTAAACTCACTGTGGTTCCAACCCCAACCAGAAAGACACAACCTCAATGCCAGACTCCATGTCAACTCCTGCCAAGACCTGTGCATGTGTGTGTGTGTGAGAGAGAGAGAGTGAGAGAGAGAAAGAGCTCCTGCACAAACATATTTACCACTCATTTTATTCCGTCAAGGCACAGTATAGAAGAATCTGAATTGGCAGCAGAGGAGCAGAGGAATAAAGAGGGAGTGAAGAGAAAGAGGGATTGAGAGGGATAAACAGCAGAGAGTGGTAGACAGCGGATTCAAAATGGGGGCATAAGCAAGGCAGTGAGGGAGTTTAGTGGATTTACAAAGCAAGAGGGAGAAAGAGAGGAATGTAGGAGAATAATAATTAACATTGAATTATTCTATCTTTGAGGGATCAGAGGGATTAATAGGAGCTTTGGTTTGGATTCTGCACATTTCACTCTATTTCAGCATGGGAGTCTGGCTGCTGTATGTAAACCTGTGTGTGTTTGTGTGTGTGTGTGTGTATATATGTGTGTGTGTGTGGGCGTCTGCATGTGTCTCGCTGTACTCCAGAAGGCCCATGAGTCTGTGCCAGTGTGTGTGACCGTGTCTGCCAGCCAGCGATTGTGTGTGTATTGATGTGTGACTTTGTACCCCCCACTTACTGAAGTTCATCCAAGCATTATAAGTTAATCCGCCATAATAGGCAAAAAGACAGAAAGTGAGGGAAAGTGGGAGGTAGGTAGGGGAGTGGAGGAGAAGCGGGGGGCATCGGAAGGTAGCGAGAAAGTGTGCGCGTGTGTGTGTGTGTGTGTGTGTAATAGCGTCTGCTGTGTGTGAGGTATGCTAGGCAGGAGAATATGGATTTAGGGCTAGACGGAGCGTTCTAAATCTCCGGCTTATGTCCTGTTTTGGGACAGCGAGTGTTGATAGCCCAGGCAGGCAGACAGCTCATGTCGTTTAGATGAAATCACAGCCTTAGCCACCCACTATCATAACTATAAATCTACCTTAAATAACATAAAACCCGTTGATTTAAGAGCCAGGGTACAGAGACGGGGCGCAAACATGTTTGCAAGAATGATTCATTGACAGAGTATGTATGTAAAGGTGAGAGATAAGAGGAGATTTAGCATTTAAGTCGACACATTGACTTGAGGTCACGGGATTAATTAGCATGGATTACTGAAAGAGTAAAAAACACACAATGTTTAAGGTGTGACTTTTGTCAAGGGTATGTTGTGTGGCTAAAAGTCACGTATTCCCAGAAACTCACTGAGTGAAGTTCTTCTTTTAGCCGGAGTTTCCCGTATCTCTCTACCTCCCACCGACTGTTGCCACTGTCAACACTGTATAAGACTGTTTGTCCAAGAGGGGGAGGGAGTGAAAGAAATGAGAGAGAAGGAGAGAGAGAGAGAGAGAGAGAGAGAGAGAAGAGGGATGTGGGGGAGGGAAAGCCGGGAGGAGGGACAGAGGGCAGGTGCAGGGTAATTCTGTGATGGAGGAGGTCTGGAGGCAGTGACCCGTACTCCGAATACACTGTCTCTCTCTCTCTCTCTCTCTCTCTCTCTCTCTCTCTCTCACTCCCTCCATCTCTTAACTGTGCTTTGATTTTTTTTTATTATTTTATTTTTTGCAATGGTCTTGCATGAATTCAGCTGAGATTTACAAGCTCCTGTTAACACACATGTACACACACACACACACACACACACTTTTCCAGCTTCCATTTCCACCCCTCTCCTCCCCCTTTTCTTTCTCCATTGCTCTTTCTCTCCACCACTGTGTTTACCCCTTCCTCTCTATCCCTCTATCTGTCTCTCACACGCGGGCTTTACCGGCCTGCTGAGCACGACGGCCTGTTAGGGGTAAAAAAAAAAACCCAAAAAAAACAAAACGAGGGATGGATAGATAAGAAAACAGCAGAGGGATGAAGAGAGAGGAAAGAAAGGGGGGATGAATCGCTGTGTACTCCAGTGGCCTGTTATCTCATTACAGCGGTACCGGCTCGTCACGCCCGGCTGACTGGCCCCCTAAGGAGCGCCCTCGCCCCCTTCTAAGACCCCCTTTATTCAGCAGGCGCTCTCGCATTTCAGCCCGGGCACAAAGGAAGGGCAATTCTCCCTGGTTTCTGAGCTGTCCGCACCAGATTTCGCTCGCATAGACACATTCGCACATATATACAAACACACACACACACACACACACACACACACACAGGGACGGGGACACGGACACATACACTGAAGCCTTGTTAGCCGCTGGTTATGAAATGATGTTGCCGGGTAATGGAGGCTAATAGGGAGAGCGAGTATCCAGTTTTTTCCACCATTTTCTCTCAATTCCACCCCTCTCATATAGCCCCATGTGGGTATTAGGAGAGGGCTTGAAGAGGGAACCGCTGTCAGCTGAAATAGTAGAAATTGTGCTCCTCTCTCTCTCTCTCTCTCTCTCTCTCTCTCTCTCTCTCTCTTTCCCCCCCTCTCTCTCCCTCTCTCCCGCTCTGCTGCCAAAATGAAGGCTCATTAGAAGTGAAGGGAGGGCTGTTTCTAAATGAGATGGGCAGAGTGCTACTCAGCACTCCTAGAGAGAGAACGAAATTGAGGGATAGAGAACAGAGAGGGGGGGGGGGCAGAGAGAGCAGGAGAAAGAAAGTGAGACAACGGAGTGAAGAAGGACATAGAGAGATCAGAGACAGAGAGTAAAGAGAGACTGCAGAGTGGAGGAAAAAGACACAACCAAGAACAACCCCACCATGTTGAGTAATACATCACTTAAACACAAGGATGAGAGAGTCATGCGAGGATCTATGTACCAATTTATCTCCGCAGGAAGCGGGAGCAAGGCGACGTCTCGGTGTTATTTACCCATAGGCCCTCTGTTCTCTCCCTCATTGTTTACCCCAGCTTGCTGTGTGTGTGTGTGTAACCCATCCACCCAGGAATAGGCCCTTTGTCAGGCCAGCAAAAACACCTGGGTGCTACAATTCAGGAAAACAGAGATAGAGGAAAAAGTTGATGCTGGTGGGATGGTGGTGTGTGTGTGTGAGGAATTGAGCTAGAGCTGTTGAGGTATTGAGGGCAAGCAGGTGTGTTTGTGCATGTGTGTGTGTGTTTGGAGGCCGTCGCTATGTGCGTGAATGTTAATGTAAAAGCAATCATACTGTAAATAGCCTACTGTAAATAGAACATGAGATGAAGTTCATCCCTTGACTCATCAGTTTTAAAATATACGTGGCTTGGCAGGACAGCCTGTTTCATTCTTCTGTGTGTGTGTGTGTGTGTGTGTGTGCATGTGTGTGTGAGAGTGAGTGTGTATGGGAGTCGGGTCCAGGAGGGAAAGCTGAGACACGCAAGAGAGACATGTTGGCCTAGTTTCACCTTTTCTTCACCTTACAACTTATCAAACATCTGAAATCTTATTTCCCTTCCGGAACAAAACAGTTTTGTCTGGCTCTGTTTTTTTTTTAATCTTAATCAAACACACAGTAAGCTCCTGTATCCTTAAAGACACACACACACACAGAGGCGTACACAAACACTGGACGCAATGGACACGCTCCAATGGGTATTATTACAGTAAATGGGCATAAATGGAGCTACCTTACGCTGTGTGTTTATCTGTACAGTGTGCAAGGAAATGACTCGCAGAATGAGTGGATTCAAGGATAGAGGGAGAGAGGAAGCGGGAGAGAGGGCAGCACTTTGTCCTAACCCTTTTAGTGAGATTAGCTGTAGCCTTAATGTCTCTCCCCTTATTTATCCTCTGAGTCAGCCTTTCTCCTCTCCCTCTCCCTCTCTCTCTCTCTGACAACCTGTCTTGACTGTAAATTATGTCCAGTGACATAACAGCGGTGTCCCTGTGTTGCGCTGCGTTGTTGTCAGTCATCCAAGACGGCGTTGGTGCCACTTGAGTTTCACCTTTGATAAAGACACAGTGGAAGGACAGTGGATATCTTGAGGACGTCCTCTCTGAAAGACATCCTTCTTTCCTCCTCTGTCTGTACCAATGGTATCCCGATACGCATTCAAAAGTGATGGACCACCAAGAATAAAAAAAATCCTTAAGGAAATTGAGTAATAAATATTGAAGTGTATAACCTGCCTTCCCAAATATTTGAAATAAACACTGTAAAATATCCAAATTACAACAGCCCTGAGAAAAAAAATCTGCTATTGAAAGATATACAGAAGATGAATTATCTTCAACCCTGTAATGTCTCGAGCTGCTCTATCTCCAGACAAGTTTATTCACCCAGGTGTACATCATAAAGACGTGTTATGGCACTGCAATCCATTAAGGTCCCATGCAAACGTAATCAATTCTACCAAAACTAAAACAAGTCGTCGGTAAACATGTCGTCCCTCACGGGCCAACAACTATGTCGCCTGGTTTTGACCTGTAGCTGCACCAGTCCGTGTTATTTTGAAAATGCTGTGCAGTGCAGTGATGAGATGCATCATTCCAAAAATACAATCAGCAGTGTGAAACCATACAGATGAAAACAGCATACTGTAGCTTGCCCCACCTCTTTTTATCGATTCCTTCATCTCCATCCATCCATCCACCCACCCATCTGTCCATCATTCATTTACCTCTCTTTCTCTCTTGTGCCTCCCTCATTTTTAAACGCACCTCATTAGGAAGCCCCATTATGGACGCCAGCGACATTAGTGGCAACATATGCAGGCAGATTGCCTCTGCCAAACAATGCATATCATTCTGGCCCATTAAAGCAAGTCATTTACCTAGGTAAATAGAGAGAGGCAGGGGGGAATTGAATAGACACACAAGGGACCCTCTCCCTCCCTCGCTCCATCCCTCTCCTCCTCCCCTCCTTCCATTTTTCCTCCTCCATCTATGAAGTTGGGGTTTTTTTGCTCTCTGTCTTCTCCTCTCTCTGCCGGTTCCTTACTTTTCAGCTCTCTAGCCTTCTCATCTTCTTCTTCACCAAACTTTGTTCCATACTGCTCAACGCTACCCTCGACAAGCCCTCTCTCTTCTTGCATTTTCCGCCTATCCCTCCCATCCTCCATTCTCTCTCTTCCCTTTTCCAAATTTCATTTTTTCGCCCAGGGCTCCTTTTTAAGGAAGGAGAGAATAGAGAGAAAGAGAGGGGAAGACAAGGACAGAGTGTGTTAATTGGAGTGCCTGGGGCGAGGGAGAAAGAGAGAGAGAGAGAGGGAGGGAGGGATGGAAGGAAGAGGGAAAAGGAGGCCCAGATTCGGGGCCCCCTGAAACATTAAATATTAACATTTTTTTTCTCATCTCTGCCCCGTTAGTGACATCCACTGATTGGGTTCTCTCTCAGTCAGAAAGGACACACACACACACACACACTCATACGCACACACACACACACACACACAAACTCCAAATTGAGTTTCCCCTGAAAATGAAAGGCAGCCAGGAGGAGACATATAGTGCAGTAATTGGCAGGACCCTCTCTGTTTTGTGCCCCTTTGATTCGGAAAGTAATGAAATTCTACTTGATATTTTTATCCAACCTCGCATGTCATTCACCGGTCGGGCCTGGCTGGCGTTTTTTTCTTTGTTGCCGCCACTGTGTAAGACTCAACCGTGAGCTCTAATGGGAGCTAGACACTGGCTATTGTCGTGCTAACTTACTTTTAATGGAGCCACATACTGTATAATGGCACCAGATTGTGTCAGCTGAAAAACATTAGCTTTATAAATGGCCTAGATATTCAGTGTGAGAGATGAGTTCAATTTTACACTGCTAACTCTAATGGGGAAGAGCACTCACAGGATCCTTCGGTTTATCAGTGAGACTATATATCAAAGCTACTTTTGCAGAAGCACTTACGCAGCACTAAAACTCTGAAGAATCGTGTATTCATAGCTCTATTTATAATCTTTTTACCCCTCCGTTTGTCTTTGTTTTTTATTTTTTCAACCGCCGCTCTCTCTCTCTCCGGAGTGGGGCGGAAGACTGCAATGTCAGCTGTTCAAATTCATATTCAGCTCATGCACTCTGTCTCCGTTTTTTTTGTTTTTTGTTTTTTCTGCTTCTTGTTCCTACCATCTATCCTTGTCCTCATATTCTTCCCCTGACTCACTGGCTCATGTTCGGAGAGGACAAACACACCCACCCACCCACACACACACCTACACACACACACCTACACACACACACACACACACACACATCGACCAGACAGCTCTAACTCTCTTGCCTGAATGGGGTTGACTTCTCACCCCGTTGCCAAGACAACAGGACTGGCGAGGGGGAATCTCTTGGTAGACAAAAGAGTGTGTGAGGGGCCGACCTTGTAGCCCACTTCACACTGTTTGTCTTGAGCCCCTAAACTACTACAAGATGGCACACACACACACACACACACACACACACACACACAAACACCAGTAAAGCTGTGATTTATCTACTGAAATTGCACACACTGTGATGTTACCTCTCTGCCCTCCACTCTATCTATCTAGCACAGCAGACACTGTCACTTACACACACTGTGCACACACACACACACACACACACACACACACATACATACACACACACACACACACACACACACTAATGCACACACACACAGGGCTTGGCAGGCAGACATCATTTGCCGAGTCATTGAACTGACTTGGGGTTCTGCATTTTATTGCGCTGAGGAGGATGCGCAGATGCTAATATTGTTAGTGCAGCCATTGGGTTTATGGCTGTGGAGAAGACTGATGTGTACCCAGGCTAATTGCTAATAGCCTTCTGCTTGATTCAGCTGCATTACGTCAACGTCGAGTCCCTGGGAACGTCAAACTTCCTCCAACTTCACGTCCTTGTTCCCTCTCACTGCCTCTGTCCTCTAGCTCTCCTACCCTCCCTCACTTTAAATGAAGTTTAACTTATGAATATAAATTAAGTTAAACATGTTTCAAATTTAAATCAGATCCAAGTTACTTCAAGTGTATTTTACACAGACGCGCCCCACTTCACACAGACACTGAAATGTAAAAAGAGAGAAAAGAGGTTAATGTGAGAATCATAAAGCCATAACAAAACAGACAAATGGAACAAATAATAATAAAAATAAACAGAAAACAGAATAATAAAAGCTAACAGCATTCTCACCTAGCAAATAATAAAATGTATTTCCACTCTCCTCTCTCCTGTCGCCTGTTTCCTCTCTCCAACGCTAGAACAGACAAACAGTAGCTGGTGTGTTTAGTGCCCAGAGACTCAGTCCAATAAATAAACTGAGTGGTCAAATAAAGTATGGCCGCCTCTCTCCTCCGCTAGACTCAGATGACCCTTGCCACCAGCTGCGACCTGCATCTGTGTGTGTGTGTGTGTGTTTGTGTGTGTGTGTGTGTGTGTGTGTGTGTGTGTGTGTGTCGCCACTGCAGGGTCCCAGGTGTGAGCTGCTAGGCATTTTGCCATTACCCAGGTGGTACATTGGAACAAGCCCAGACAGACAGACAGACAGACAGACCCCCCATATCCTGTAATTGCGGCGCGAGGGCTTAGCATGTGGTATTTCTACATCCGGGATAGGACTATCTCACCCTGAATCATGCCACCTCCCCTGCCCCCAAACACACACACACACACACACACACACACACACACACTTCTACACACACAACCCTCATAAAACTCAGCCAATCCATTAAAAACCAGCCCACATTGGCGCCCAGTTGCACCAAGAAATGAAATACGAACACCGCAGATAAGATGTTATTGTGTTTGACTCCAACTGCAGTCCCCGATATCATCTCTACCGCACAATAGACCTCCACTATCGACCGCAAGTTATGACTGAAGAGGCTTTTGACTGGCCTGAGAACAATCAGATTTCCAAGTTTCTTTTGTCTGCCGCTCAGATTGCTCTAATTGGTTCTTGGGAGTGCTGCTGCTGCCCGTGCGTCATTAGGCAGAAATAAAGTTGTTTTGTGCCTCCTTGTGAAGTTCATCACAGGCAGACAGACAGACAGACAGACCTTCGCTGTTTGTTGTTACAAACTCTGAGAGAGTCTCTCATCTCTGAACCTGAAGCCCTCTCCTTGGGGAAGACGCAGAAGCAGACTGGCCACTCCTGACTCAGACTCAGAATTACTTAACCGGCCAAGGATAATGAATGTACAGGAGTTTGTCTCAGTAACAATGGAGCAGTGACATGTTTAGTAGAAGTAGTGCTTCGTTAATTCGACTCACACACAATGCAACACAGTACCATCGCACTGGGAACAAAATGGCCGTTTGAACCTCTCTGTAGACACTTTGTGAAGACTAAACCTATTACTGAAGCCTCTCCTGTGGTGGAAGTGGGTGATCTGTGTTGTCCAGGATACTCTGAAATTTTACTAACTGATGTAGAAACATTAGTGCACACAGACACACAGGTACAGCACCTCACATTCAGTGCAAGGGGACGATGCAAAGACATTAGACATCACATTAGACAGCCGTATTTGCAGTGGCAGTTACAGTAATGGAAGTGGAAATTGGGTCTTTTGGGCTGTATTAGTGCTGTAGTTGTTTATGGCCTATGCAAGGTTTCAGGTAAAGATAGGGATGTGTAGAAAACAAGTGCAAGTTGAGACATAAGTTTGTGTTTAGGCTTCACTTATGGCCTTGTTTTAGATTTGACAGGCTCTTTACACAGACATAAATACCCCCTCCTCCACTCTCTCCCTCTATCCATCCATCTCTCTCTCTCTCTCTCTCTCTCTCTCTCTCTCTCTCTCTCTCTCTCTCTGGCCATTTCTCTCTGTTATCCTAGCCTATGGGTAAATGTCAGTGTGCTCCTAATTAGCATCAGATACATATCAATGCTCTCTCCTCTCAAAGGTCAGCACTTAGCAGGACACCAACAACAAATCACAGCACTTAGGCTAATATGGTTCTAGTATGGATGCACATGTCATTCAAAGCATACAGATGCACACAATGAGCAATATATCTATTTCTGTGTCTGGTTGTCACTGTCTCAGTACGTTTTTCCTTTTCTTTTCCTGTCTCGCTGGTTGCTAAATAGTTTCACTTCTTCTCCAAACTTGTTGTGTTCTGCATATTCTATTTTATTCTTGGGATTTAACAGTCTCACACCTTAATTGCCAAACTTCCCGTCTCTCTCTCTCTCTCTCTGTCTGCCTCCCTGCCTATTCCCTTTTTTCTGTATGGCATGTCTGTCTCTGACTATATTACTCTTTCTGCTTCTGTCTATCTCGCTGTCACTGGCTTTCTCACCTCTCTCTCTTGTCTTCTTTATGTGGCTTTCATTGTTGGGGAGCATTTGTGTGTGTGTGTGTGTGTGTGTGTGTGTGTGTGTGTCTGTGTGTGTGTGTGTGTGTGTGTGTGTGTGGTGTGGTGTGTGTGTGTGTGTGTGTGTGTGTGTGTGTGCCAGCAGCTGCTGTTCCTGTGCTGCACCTGTTCCTGTCTCATCAGGCGGGTGTTGACGGACTCCAGGCCTTACATGGACCCACCCTGACACTGGCACTCTGACCTGACTCACCCCCCCCCCCCCCCCCCCCCCCCCCCCCACACACACACACACACACACACACACACACACACACACACACATACATGCAGCCCACCATGCATCTCAAACATTCAGCTATTCAAACTATGAGAGGGAAGAGTGAAAAACGACTGAAATTTCACACTTCCTCCAGCTTTGCCAGACAACTAACGTCATGGC
Source organism: Centroberyx affinis (assembly GCF_046629955.1). Taxonomy (NCBI): domain Eukaryota; kingdom Metazoa; phylum Chordata; class Actinopteri; order Beryciformes; family Berycidae; genus Centroberyx; species Centroberyx affinis. The sequence goes on along the minus strand of NW_027280894.1, from coordinate 62,619 downwards.
ACGCTCACTATGTGTTACACTTACTCTTTATTTCTCTACACTCTGCAGCACAACTACAACTTTCTACCACATGACTGCTGCATTTCTAGTAGATGATGCAACATACAGCCTGAATTCATTTGGGGTATTTTTAATCTCATGAGAGTGACACCCTCTTTCTCTGCTTCATTCTTGCTTTCATCTTTGCTTGTTTGTTTTTGTATATCAGAGGCTGGATGTTCCCCAGACATAATCTTTGGATTTTTAATTCGTCCAGCATAGATGAGGAACTGAAACCCAATTTTTTTCTGCAGACAGCCATGAAACACCTGCACTACAAGGAGTTAAAAATCAGATTTTCTGATTGCCATGTCACCCCTGTCACCCCTTCAAGGCAGAAGGCTGCAACATGTTTCGATCCAGTTATTGTTGGAGTATTCAGTATGAACTAACAAAACCATTGTAATTTCTCACTTTAGGAAGAGTTTCCTCAGGTCTTGTTTATTTTTTTTCCATCTTATAGTACACACATCATTTTAAACACATCTGTGTTTCCAGCTTGTGGCAACACACATTTGTGTTACTTTTCAACTCAACACATTTTAACACCACCATATGTTGTGTCAGTACTTGTTGCTATTAACACGCGTTGTGTTGGAAAGTAAAACAAATGTGTGTTGCCTCCAAATAGACACACAGATGTGTTGAAGATGACACATCGTTTTTAATACATCCCTAGCACATCATCCATTAGTGTGAGCACCCACTGAAGAGCCTTTTCTGTTTTTCTGTCCTACATTAGATACTCTTGGATAATTTTCTGAGATGGGCCAAGTTTGTCTGACAAATTGAAACTGACTGTACTAATTGAATTGTCTGAGAAGTGCAAACCCGGCCCATCCAGCAGGGCAGGAAGACTAAAGCGAGCGGTGAGCGAATGTGAAAGGTTCGTAAACAAGAGTTTGAGCCAAGTCCGATCTGAAGCGTTAGGGGGCCATTACAAATGTCAGAGAGGCTGGGGCACCCAGCCACGCCCTGCTGGGACACACACACACACACACACACACACACACACACACACACACTAATATACACACAGACCCTCAGCCTCGTGATGACTCCCATGAGTCAGTGACATTGTGTCTACGGTGATAGTATCACAACATACGGGGGGGGCTGCAGTGTCAGCATTGTTGATTAAAATAGAAAGCAACTATAAGGTTATTGGGAAATAATGCCAGACATAATGGAAAAGCTGCTGATTAGTGGAAAGTGATGAACTTTTAATAAAGAAGTGATATATATTTTTAGGTTGTTTTTTAGTGGTGTGGTGTGGTGTGGTGTGTGTGTGTGTGTGTGTGTGTGTGTGTGTGTGTGTGTGTGTGTGTGTGTGTGTGTGTGTGTGTGTGTGCCCCCTCGTGCTGTAAGTGACTCAGTGCTGGTGACTTTGAGACTGTGTCTTCTGCAGTAGGACACTGTTTGCTTTGCCAACAGTCAAACATACTAATCCTGTTAGAGGCCAAGGATGATTCGGGCCACACACACACACACACACACACACACACACACACACACACACAGTACACAGGTACACAGGTACACACAGACACCCACTGGCCTTCCCTCGTCCATTACGTACTACCTTGCAGTCCTCTTCCCCCTTTATCCTTACAACATAATATTCACTTCATAGATCAAGTCTTCCATACGCACCTCGTCACAGTGTTGGCACTGGTGCAGATCTCTGTGCTCTATCTCTATGACGCATGAGTGGAGCAGCTCTCTCCCGCCCCTACCACCATCATCACGGTGTATACAGTAGACTAAAGCTATGCTACCCAGACCATCCATCACACTGCGGCCGAGCGCTGTTTGGTTTTGCAGGGAGGCAAATACTGTCAGTGGAAGGGGGTTCATACTAGAGTCATAAAGAGGCCCTAGTTGGTGAATAGGGGTGACACACATGTAGGCTAGGCTTAATACATGTACATTTGGGTTTGCACACAAGTACACACATGCTCACACACATGCACTGTCTCTTGTTCTCTTTCTTTCTCTCACTCTCCCTTTCTTCCCCTTTCTCACTGATTCACTATTTCTTTGTGTCTTCTCATCTCCATCTTGCATTCTCTTCTTATCTCTCCTCTCTGTCTTTATTTCACACACACACACACACACACACACACACTCACATAGACAAGAAACACAAGCGAGTTTGTGCCCAGGGTATTAAAGAATGCTCTTTGAGAATAAGGGATAAAAAGAGGCGAATCGGAGAGAAAGAGGCGCCGAGTTTGATGTCCAGAATACAACAGTAGGTGAGGGGAGAACAAGAGAGAAAAAGAGGACAGGAGAGAAGAGGATCCAGCTGCTTCTTTTCATAATGAGGGGCACCCGCTTGAGTTGTGTGTGTGTGTGTGTATGTGTGAGAGAGAGAAAGAGAGAGACGGAGAGAGAGAGATGGATGCAGGCAGACAGAGAGTATTAAAGGTGATTTTACATTAACTTTTCAGTAGATGTGGGACTGAGTCGACTTTCCAGGTCTGCTCCACAGTGCTTTAACTGCAGACCATGGATTGTTTTTTACACACACACACACACACACACACACACACACACACACACGCACACACTATACTTACTATACTGTGGCTTTTCAGCACGGGTGGTTTTTGTTGCTCATAAATATCCCATGCATTATAAATATACAGTGAGCGTATGTGTGTGTGTATGTGTGTGTATGTGTGTGTGTGTGTGTGTGCGCCTACTGGTCACAGTCTGACCGTCTCGTTCCCATCTGTCTTTCTCCCCCGGTCACGCACCCCATCACACACCACCTCACACACACTTTCCCTCTCTTTGGCTAAATCCGATTATCTGGCCTGCGTCAGCTAACGAGACCCCCATGTAGCAAGACCCCACCAGCAACCCCCACCCCTCTCTTTCACTCCTCTCTCTCACCCCTCTCTCACTCTCTCTCTCTCTTACACACACACACACACACACACATTCAGACAACCAACAACCTCCCTCTCCAAATATACAAACACACACACACACACACATACACACTGCTTTAGGCTCAGACTGGATGGAGGACTCCCTAATTATGCTTTAATTGCCCGTCTCTGTCTGTCCAGCTGCCTCATGGGTAAAACCACAGAACAGCAGCCTCATTGATCAGCCCGGACCAAAACATATTGAGAATGACACCGCATGACGTACACAAAAGAGGAAGAGAGGCTGAGAGGGAGGAGAGAAAGAGAGATGGAGGGAGAGAAAAAAAATCAAAAGAGAGCTTGGGAGGGGGAGAAAGAGAGGGAGATGCTAACACTTTATTATACACTGTTTTGAACGAGAGTAGGCGGCTGAAATGATCTCAAAAGTGAGAAAACGAGTACATATAAAGCAAAAGGTTAAGTTATTTTAAATGATGTTCAGCTAAGCGTGGCAGTTTTGTGTAGGAGGTTGGCTCTGCTTTCCCTGCATGCATGGGAAGAGAACGTGGTGGACGATGGGAGACTGTGCAACTATAAATCACTGCGCAAAAGATAAATACATGGTTGCTTACCTGAAATAGTTCCAAAAATAAGCCATGACTACATCAGCTACACTGAGTTAATAACATTTAATCTTTAAAATGTAGGAATCTGCAAGCCCGATATAATAAAAAAACACAAACAACTTTTTATTACTTAAAGGTCAGTGTTCTTACTTTGGATTACTAGTCACCTACTATCACTCAACATATAGTGTATGCGAATTATCTACTGGGGGCACACAGATGATTTTGGTGCCTGTTCTCATAACGGGCCAAACTCATTGTGTTCCTTTAAGGTCAGGTTATTTGGGTTAAGCTACTTATCCGGGTTAATGTTAACTGAGTTAAGGCATTTACACGCACCGTTCCAAAACCAGGTTACTTGAGTAACCGGGTTAAGAATGGAATCCTCTGTGAATGTTAACCAGGCCAGTGAGTCACTTGAGTTAATGATGCTGTGTGTGTGTGTGTGTGTTTTTCCCATGCAGCACTTAACGGGACTCTTAAATCCTGAGTGCTGCTTAAAACCATAGCACTTGGTTTACTCACACATTCTTGTACGTTTGCTTGTCTGGCTAGCTGTTTGTGTTGGCCCAGAAACTGAGGGGGATTTTCTTTTGGGCCGCATCCCTCTTACAACTCAGAACATGAGAGTAGGCTTGCAACAATACTGTTGGTTCACTTGAGAGCTACTTAGACAATAACACTTACTACTTAGAGAGAGAGAGAGAGAGAGAGTGGGGTGTTGGATAGGGACAAAGAGAGAGAGAGAGAGAAAGAATCAAAGGAAATAAAGACGGAAGGAAAGCGAGAGACAGGGCGAAGAGAGAGACGCGGGAAGTGAGAGCGTAAATAGAGGAAGTGAAAGAGTAAAATGGGACATGGCAGCGAGGAGAAGTGGTGGCGTTGGAGGAATGAGAGAAATGAAGACAGAGAGAGTGAGATCTTTTCATCAAATGTCAACACCCGACTGACCTTTGACCTCTCTGTGGTTTGTGGGTCACGGTGATTCTCGGTGTCTGACCTTGGTGGAATGTCTCGATCACACACACACACACACACACACACACACACACACTAAACTGACACAAACACACACACACGCACACTCTTTTCCACATCACACAGGTATACACACACTCATACACAGAGACGCACTTAGCACTGAGTGACCAAAGTGTGTATTTTTAACATGCCTCTCTATTTCTCATCTATATTTACTTTCTGCTTTCTTTCTCTCCTCCCCTCCATCCCCTTGCTCGCAGCAGTGTGGCCGCCCCTCAGCTCCACTCAGCTCTCCTTAGACACGAGCAAACACTCTTTCATCTTCCCCATCTTCGTCTCTCTGCCCTGTTATTAAGACAAGCCTGACAGACAACTACGATTCCCAGAAGCCCGTCCTCCGCACCCTTCACCGTCTTCTCCTCACAACAAATAAATTATTGAAGTGAAGATTTTGTAGTCCCAAGATTGATGATATGATTAATTCATGTTATATACAGGCCTGGGTTGTTCATTAGCAACATGTATGTCCACAGTATGAATATTAATTTGAGTGTAGATTTCTTGCTTCTAATGATCCTCAACTTAACTGTTTGTGTTTGGAGTGTACGCAGCACAGAAAGGTTTTGGTAGGAGTTGTGTGCTGTGTGCTTCCCTTATGCATCCATTATTTACTCCACACACACACGCACACACACTCACACACTTCCAGTTGACTTTTCCATGGCAGTACTGTAGCTTACAGTAAATACGGCTCCATTCCCACAACCCAGTGCTCTTTTACTGGCATACCAGCTAATTTTGTCTAAGTATGTCTGGCAAGCACTATCCTTCATGTAAGCCTGCCAAAGTGTATGTGAGGGCTGCATTGCACTTATGTATATCATATTGCATACAGTATGCAAATATGCTGTCCATATGCTCACGGCTTACTTTACTGATTTGATAGGCGATGATTGTAAAAATTGATTTGGCAATTTTACCTCAGTCAATTAAACAATATTGTCCCATTCTTTGTATCAGTCCGGTGTTTCTATACGTTAGATAGTCTAGCAGTCACACAAGGCTGTGAATGGCAGCGCCTTCATGCATTACTGTACCAAAGGATTTATGACACTGTACATGCTGCAGTGACTTCATTAGCAGAAATGGAGTTCCTTCCCTTCCTCCCCGTTCTCCCCCCCCACCCCCACCCCCCGTTCCCCCTGCCTCCCTCTTCCCACTCCTCTCTGTAATCCAATCGCTGTCCCTCCATAGCTAGATGTACAGACACACACACAAACACACACAGAGTTAGAGAAGCTATAGTGTTCCCTATCCCCACAGGAGCCATTCTGTGTCCATCCCGCGCCCCAGTTGCTTACTCTCCCATTGATATCCGGTACACTGTGTGCATCCTAATGTTTCTATTGAATGGAGAGCACCGACACCGCTAGCCAGGAGGGTCACTGAGGGCCTTCTGGCTTCCCACAGGGTCCCTTACCATTTTTTGCTGCTGTTCATTCACCTTTAAAGTGCTAAGTTTACACCGAACTCAGAAGAAGAGTCTGGGTTTAAAAAGAGTAACTAACTTATTGTTTGTGGTGGAGGATTTGTGGTAATCTGTGTGTGAAGTATCAGCCTGTGTGTGTGTCTATGCGTGTGTGGTCTGTGCGATTATCCTCTGGCACAGCCACACTGTGTATCTGTTTTCTGTCTCAAGTGTGCAGGTGTGTATTGCGTGCATGTGTGTGTCTGTGTACATGTTTTTCCATCGGGGGAGGCATTATGCTTTAAAGTGTGGGGTAATCACAGACCACGGCCTCTTGTTGCTGTCTGTCTGTCTATCTACCAGTGTGTGTGTGTGTGTGTGTGTGTGTGTGTGTGATGAGTGTTATCAGCCTTAGGCATCGCAGGAAAAGGCGTTCTCCGGCCCTGATAAAGTCCCACATGGACGCCACTTGGCTGTCCTGGTTCTCCTAACTCTCTGTTTAAACAGTCGGAAGCCCTGAGGCTATTAAACAAACACACAGGCTTTCAATCTAATAACAAGGAGACAAGTTTTAGTCACTACCTTTTTATTCTTTTATCCCTCCCCTTCCCACTCTCTCATCACTCCCCCTTGTCCTCCTTTGACAGACAAGTACTGTATGTGTATTTGAACTTATTGCGCAACGTGGCCTTCAGACTTCTGGCTGGCTTTCAATGGCTTGATGTCTTTTATTATTACTTTTACTTTTACTATTGCTGTGAATATTACCATTACTACGATGCTGTGCTATTCTAATATTGTCCTATCCTTTTAGTGCTGTATTGTCAATAGGGATGTATGAGAAGTATTACTTACTTACTGTCAAAGAAATCACAATTTGCAACCAGATATCTAGTAATGTGGGATCTAGTAAAAAATAAGCTTATATCTCTATTCTGTGCTGGACTTGTCCAACCACTGAATGTCAGTCAACAAATAGTTTTCTCTAGTTTTATTTCAGCATAATACAACTTGTCATCATGATACCAAACTGGTATTGGTGTCATGGGGTCAAATTAAATCCTTGTGTAAATCCTCAAAGCCCTTATTGTTGCACATTGCTATCAATCCCTCTGGCTTCATAGTTGAGGAAGTACCTCCCTGTTCATATTCTCCTCTCTGTGTCTTTGTGTGTCTCTCTGCAGTGTGCAGCGGGCTTGTGACCGTGAAGGTGACTCCTACAGTGGAGGTGATAAAAGGAGAATCGGCCAGTCTGCCCTGCACCTACACCGTCTCGCCCTCCTCAAACAACAATGTCGTTGAGTGGTTCATTGTAAGTCAACTCTGGATATGGATTTTCTTCGAAATTCAAATATTGAAAGAAATGACCATTGTCATTGCTTTTCATTTCAAAGCTATGAAGAAATTAAGAACAGATCTGTCAAATGCTCTGTCAAATGTTATGTTATCCAAATTGGGTTTGTAGATACTGTTTGATTTGGTGAAACCAAAACTGAATTAGTCCCTGTTATCTCTCACTCTCTCTTTTTGGGGAATATTGTAGAAAAAATGGTGTTACTTAAGTCTTACAGAATGTTTACATTTTTGTCCTTATACCTTATACTCCCTATGTAGGTGTAATGTTTATATACTAGAAAGGTTCTGGTTGGGAAACTAGCAAATAAATTAGATTTTTGAGAATTATTAAAATTAGATTTTTGAGAATTATTTCTTCCCATGCTCCCTTGCTGCCTTCCAAACCTCCAAACCTGACATATATTGTCTTGTCTCCTCTTCCAATCCCTTCCTTCCCTTCCTCCCTCTGTCCATCTCTCCCTTCCTCCCTACTCTCCCTTCATCCATCCCTCCTCATATTTCTCCCACCCGCCTCTTCCTCCCTCCGTCTCCTCATTCAGGAGCAGGAAACCAGGAAGCGCGTGGCGTTCCGCTCCCAGAGCGGTGACGGGAAAAGCGACGAGGGCACGCCTCTGTCCGGGCGCGTCACCATGGGCGAGGACTACACCCTGACCATCTCCCCCGTCCAGCCCGCCGACGAGCTCTCCTTCTTCTGCCAGGTCACCGCCGGCCCCGCCGGGGTGGGAGAGGCCGTCACCATGCTCAAAGTCTTCTGTGAGTCCGCCGGCGCCCTTCAGCCTTTTTATGCGACCCCACTGTGACCTTTCAATAGCGACTCCCCCCCCCCACTTTCCAATCTGTTTCTGAAGCCTGGAATTTACAACTTGGTTTGTAACTGTCTGCCACTAAAGGTTTACGGCCTTAACCAGATCTGTGCGTGTGTTCATGCATACTTTCACTTAGAGAGGGCTTAATTGTATCTAAAGCATGTAATGCATTTTGCTGATTGCAGTTTGCATGTGTTTGAACGCCATGCAAAACCTATTCAGAGAAATAAAGTGTCATGATGGGTCATTTGTCACAATTTTCCACATCTGTCAAGAAATGAAGCGGATTTCGCATAATATTGTGACGTCATGTGCAGGAGGACTTTTAAGGCTTTTCCATAGCGTTGGGTTACCAATTCCCGTTGATCAGTTCCCCAGAGGTCAATTAAGCACAATCTAATCACTCTTGACACAATTGATGAATAGTTCAATCCCACCTGTCATGTCTCATAGATCTCACCTTAATCACTGTCCTGATTTATCACCATGGTGCTGACGGCTGACCCTGGGCTCCATGTCCTTGCCCCTCCCACGAAAACCCTGTACAGACATCAATCACACTTTTAGCATTTAGGTACCGTGCCAAAATGAATAGGACCCATTTGCATTTTGGATTGGACTGATCAATCACTCTAAAGAGGGAGAGAGTAGCGTTGGAGAACAGTGAAACGATGCTTTCCTTAGTTAAGTTACTATTCGAAAAAAGGGCTTGTAAGTCATTCATTAACATTCATGCACTCAAAAGGCTCTGGACTTTAAAAGAATCTCATAAAAGAGGCTATTAATTGTGAATGAGCCAGACTATTGTGCAAAGTGCCATCTTAGACAATACCTCAATGAAGTGCTGTTTCACAAAGGCCTTTTTTGGATGGAGTTAATGGCCGGAGTCCTAAGACTACAGCCTGTCTCACAAAGCAACATTTATTCTTTGTCCGCGTTTGGCCGCTCAACTCATTGGGAATGAATTATAGTGTGTCTGTCCTCTCCTGACTTAATGCGGCTGAGTTATGATGTCTCTCCCCGCGAGGATTGAGCCGTAGCAGTGGTAGTCTGGTCTCTCTCCAGGGAGGCCCACAGTGGAGAGTAAACAGTAATTGCTGAGCAGAAACACACTAGTAGAGAATGAAAACAGTGACATCCTGCCTCCTCTTCCCGGTCAGCAGCCGCACTGTAGGAAGGGAGGGGTTTGGCGGTGGGTGGGTGGGGGGGGGGGGTACTTGTCCTCTGTCTACCTCAGTGTTCGTTATTTTCTCTCTCAATTTTTCAATTTAATCACCTTTGTCGGGATGAAGCGAATTTATTTCTCTGAACGAGGCGGTGAAAGAGAGAGGGAGAGAGCGAGGGGTGAAGCAGAGACATTCAAGTTCAGAGTGAGGAAGGCGAATGAACCTGCCTTTGAATTTTAACTAGTCCTCGTCGTGCAACTAAATAAGAGTGCTTACAACTTGCTTACGGCTGCCTGCATTATATATAGCAAGGGAACGGCTATAAAAGAAGGCTACAACAGTCCTGGGACCAATGTAACAAAGGACACTAAAAAACAAAATCAATGAATTGAGTAAGTGAGACAAACAGAGAGCGAGAGAGAGAAAGAAATAGAGAGAGAGACCCACACACACACACAGATACCCATCCAGAGATATTACACGTCTGCTGTTTATTTTTATAAGTAGCCGACAGCTGCGGATAGTGATAGCATGACCTTGCATGTGAACGAGTGAGCAAGGGAATAAAGGAGAGAAGCAGAGGGAACACTCACACCTGTGGTTGTGTGTGTGTGTGAGAGAGAGAGAGAGAGAGAGAGGTGTTTTTTTTTCCTGTGATTTGACCCTTATCAGCACATGTGAGCCAGGTCACAGTGGAATAATGTGAACTGGGAAATTTACTGCTCACCTTAATTAACAAGGTCAGCAAGCATGCGGGTTGGAATACATATATGGTAGTGGAGAGTGTGTGTTTGTGTGTGCTTGTTTCTCAGGGTTACTGTTAAATGCTTTCCTTCCAGTGAATCATAATGATATAATGTCTCTCTCTCTCTCTCTCTCTCTCTCTCTCTCTCTCTCTCTCTCTCAGATGCTCCTGAGAAGCCAGAACTCAAACGGCCGTCCAGCCAGGGCATTTCTGTGGGAGAGACTACCAGCTCTGAGGTGTGTGTACAGTATGCATGTGAATGTGTGTGTGTGTGTGTGTGTGTGTATGTTTCCTCAACACTTAGATAGTTGATTGTAACATTTCTGTCCTTCCTGTGTGTGTGTATCAGATCGGTACCTGTGAGACGATGAACGGACACCCACAGCCCAGAATTATCTGGTTCAAAGATGAACAGCCCCTGCCGGAGGTCAAGGACAAGAAAGAGAGTAAGTCCATCCTCTGCTTGTTGTGGCAATTAAGGTGGGGAAGTAACACAAACACAAGCCAAATCCTCGTGAATCTGGTGAAGAGCTATCAAGATTATTTCATGATATTTTTAGTCAAATTATCTCCCTGCACTAGCAGATAATCTTGCTGGTTTCAATACATTTAATTTGATATGTGCGTGCCAATATGACTTCTTTCAAGAAATCATCATAAAACAATGAAGAAAATCTTTCTCCAAGACAGTGAGTAAAAAGTAAATGTAAATGTGCTGAAACAAGTTACATTATCCTGAAAAAAAAGTCAAATTTGTTGAAAAATAAGCTGCCAGTGCAGTAAGATGATTTCACAAAAAAAAGTCTGGATACAAGAAAAAATGACTTGACAAGTCTGTCGGTTTTTGCAGTGCTCTTGAAGTCAACCATCATTTGGAAGTCCTATTCTATTCTAAAATTTATACATTTATAAATTTTGGGATGTATTTGCTGTCATCATGAAGTGTGAGATGGATGGTGGACAAAAAAAAAGGTGTCCTGCCCTGGGTGGCATCCCTCCTGAAGTTAATCATTCAGTATCATTAAATTATAGATGGTTCCAGTCTGTTAAAGTTTTATCATTTTGCAAGAGTAGGTGTCACTTTTTTTTTTTTTTTTTTTTTGAAAATGGTAGAAATCTCGTCTTCACACACTGTACACAGCAGGCGATGTTCTGTGCCCTATCTGCAGTCAATCACTCATTCAATCAATGGATCTTTCACTCAGTTAGTAAATCAATTGGACCTACTTCAGCTTAACAAATTTTTCCCTCCATCCCTCCTCCTCCTCCCCTCCTCCTCCTCCTCCTCCTCTCCCTCAGAGACCTACATGATCCCGTCAGTGGTGAAGGAGGCCTCGGGTCTCTTCACCATCAAGAGCACCCTGTACATGCAGCCCACCAAGGCGGACAAGGACTCGGTGTTCCAGTGCACCGTGGAGTACAGCATGCCAGAGGAGCAGATCATGAAGAAGGAGTCCGACACCATCACCATCAACCTCAACTGTGAGTGGAGACGAGGGATGGGAGTGCAGCGTTAGGGGGGGGACTGTATCCGATGAATCTATGAATCCAGTGGTTCTCAACGTGGGGTCCGGGGACCACCAGGGGTCCTTGAGGGGGTTCCAGGGGGTCCCCAGCAAATTGATGAAGTGTTAAACTTCACCATTATTTAATTTACAAGAAGTTAACACAATTAGAGAATGTAGAAGAATGACTATTTTGATCATAGTTTCACTGTTATCTCTCTACAATACAGATGGAATTCTGGACAAAATCATATCTAACAATAAAAATATTCTCAGATTTGGGTTCAAGAGACAACATCTCATCAAATAGGGGTCCATGGCTCTAATGTGGACTAAATTAGGGGTCCTTGATATGAAAGAGGTTGAGAATCAGTGTATGAATCTATGAAAATGAATTGAATTAATCTGATTATCTGTAAGCCTCTCTCTCCGTCTATCTCTCATTCTGCACTGACTTACCATTTAAAGGAAGAATCCCCCCTTAAACACTTTAACACTAAAAACACTGTTTTGTTGTTTGGTGGTGTATTTTTCTCATTTCCGCGAATAACTGGCCAAATGTAGACGACTTGACGTCACCTTAAGATAATTCCAGCGCAACTACAATGGAGTTTAATCTACAACATCAACGGTAAACATCAGGTTTCGGTGTCAGCTCCTCAGAGTCAAAGAACAAGGGCTTCTCTCTAGACTCGCCATTTTGCACCAACGTTCAGCAATCATACAGGGAGGAATCCTGTAGAAAAAAATCGCTATTGCTCTCTCCACTCACACGTACTGAATTCAGCAAGTTCATACTCGTTCTCTGGGAAATGTAGGAAATCCCTACTTGAAGTAGAAGTACATGAGGCAGGTTGAGGGGAAAGTGGGTACACCAAAAAAGTACATTACATCACACAATAATTCCTGGAACGTCTCGAACATCAGAGATCGATGAGATCTAACCGGTGTAAGAGTATCCGAGGGTGGATTTTTTTTCTTCCCTTTAAGCATCAACTAGCTAGTTATTCTCTTCTTCTCCCTCTGTTTTATTTCTGTCTGTTCTTTCCAACCAGATCCCTCGGAGACGGCGACCTTTTCCCTGCTCAACCCTGACCCAGTCAAAGAGGGCGATACTGTCACTATGAAGTGTGAGACGGACGGAAACCCTCAGCCTGAGTTTGACTTCAAGAAAGATGTATGTGGATGTTTTTGTATGTGTTTGTGAGAGAGAGAGAGAAAGATGGCAATAAATGGTTTTCCTATTGCTATTTTTTATGTTATATATATTATATTATATTATTGTACATATTATTTATGTTATTTTATATATTTTTATGTAACCAAAGTTCCTATGGTTGTAACGGAATTGCATGGCCTGCCTCTTGGTTTACTGCATCCTGCTTCTTCAAAAATAAGATTTTACTCTTTGTTACTCTCTCCCTCTACCCTTATCCTCTCTCTCTGTCTCTCTGTCTCTCTTCCCCTCCCTTCCCTTCTGTCTGGACTGTCCAGGGGAAAGACATCTCTGGTGGTCAAGGTGGACTCCTGACTCTGAAATCTGTCAAGCGCTCGGACGCGGGCGTGTACAGGTGCGAAGCCACCGACTTTGATAACCTGGACGCCGACCTGAGCGGAGAGATCACACTCGCTGTCAACCGTGAGTGGGACACAAACACACAAGAACACACACACACACACATGCACACAAAGACGGATACACACAGTCACACACGTGCACACAATTTACCTCATCCTATTCTTTAGCCTTTGCCGTACGCCATGCTTTCAATCTGTAAATCATAGAAATAAAGGGATTAGGATTGAATGGAATGGGCTTTAATGGAATCCTTTCAGCTCAGCGATATCCAATTCAATTATTCACAGTTCATCTGTTTCTTTAATGTTATCCCTGCCGCACTCCCTAATTTGATTTTATCACACACATTTAGGGGATATAGCCTAGAAACAGCGTGGAATTGCATCAAAATGGGTTCCACTTCAGACTAAGTGCATTAGCTTTATACCATACAAAAAATATCAAACGTTCTTCAGCGGTTCTGCACAGTACGGTACACTTAAGAATCTTCATTTACATGATTCTTTGGCTGACTAAAAGCGTTTTATTCCCTTAAAATGTAGAAATCCAGTCCTTCATCCAGGGTTTCATCTGTCATCATTTTCCCCTCCTCTCTCATTCTGTTACTCTGTCATTCACTCTCTCTCTCTATCTCAGACATGGACCCGATGAGCGTGACCCCGGCCGGTCCTCTGTTCGCCAAGCTGGGAGAAATGGTGGAGATGCAGTGTAAGACCAAGGCCTCCGCTGCACACACTGTTCAGTGGAAGAAGGTGAGCTCCATCTCTCTCTCTCTCTCTCTCTCTCTCTCTCTCCCTGACCCTCTTTCACTTTCATGTACAGGCAGTTTTCCTAGTGCATGGATCGTCCCTCCCTTGCTCTTTCCCTCATCTGTCCAAGTCTTTATGAGCGTTCCTAGATCATATTTTGCTGTCACATAATTAAAAATGGCTGGATTTTGCAACATCAGCCGCCTCAAGGCTTAGGTATTCAGAAATCTTTCGATTCTGATTGGTCTTCCAATACCAATACCTTTCTTTGTTGAATAAGAGTAAATTATTCTCTGTGTAATGGCCAAGCTACACTGGAGCCATCGAGTGAACGTGAGTTAAGTCAATTGGCTTGCGTCTAATGAGCCAAGATTTGCCTACATCCAATTCCCATGAATGAGTAAAGTGAACAAGGCAAGATAAATATGTTGTTTCTCTTGGCATACCATACAATTATTCAGCATAACGACTGTTTCTGGCGATTTAGTTCATCTACAATCTGTCTACCCATATAATAGCCAACCGCAATGTACGTCTTGTATTTTCAGTTTTATGGTAACTGGAAATGTTATATAACCTGCTGCACAGATTATGATGATTTACATAGAATCCTTTTAAACAATGTTATATATGCATAATGAGCCAGGAATAGCCAATGAAATCAAGGCAATGGATAATCAGAACGCTGTGCAGTTGCTGCTCTGTGTTTAGCAGGCAGAGCGTTGCAGCAACGTGATGCTGAAGGCAATGAGGGCGCTTCTGATTTGTTTCTGCAGTAAACATACCAAAAAACTGGAAGAGGGTTTGATTGTTTATTGTAAGAATCTATTTGAAGCTATTCAATACCTTTTAATACCTTTTGTTACTGTAAAATTGATATCAATAATGAGTATGATACTAATAGGTATTGTGTTTGAAATTCAAACCTGCTGGACCACTTGTTATGTGCAGTGCGTTCCTCTGGCCCCCTTGTGTAGCCTGTGTATCTATTGTTGTGTCTCCTGGGTGTGATAGAAACACGCTGTTTGCTGGCTTTCTGGGTAAAGTATGTGTTTGCTCTTGGAAAGGAGAATTCCTGTGAGAAGAAGCTGAGAGGAGTTGCATTTAGTAGAAAGAGACAGGTGCATTACGGAGGACTGACTTTGATCTGTTTTCACTGTGCTTTGGAACAGTGTGTGTGTGTGTGTGTGTGTGTGTGTGTGTGTGTGAATGTTTTTCTGTTGCTTTCCCAGCATAACAATGGACACTCCAACTGGAAGTGCACAATGTTGTTCTACTGCTCTCGCTTTCACGCAAACAACTCATATCATGGAGAGTAAAGAGAAAGACATAGAGGGGTAATAGTGCGAGTCTAATCTGTTTTGTGTGTGTGTGTGTGTGTGTGTGTGTGTGTGTGTGTGTGTGTGTGTGTGTGTGTGTGTGTGCGTGTGTGTGTGTATCCAGGGCTCTGAGGTGCTCTCTCAGACTGGCGTGTTGTCGATTAAGGACGTTTCCTATGATAATGCTGGAGAGTACATGTGTGTTGGAGCCGTGCCGTCTGTGCCAGGACTGACAGCCCAGGCTCACATCAACATCACCGTCACAGGTAACACACACACACACACACACACACACACACACACACACACATACATACATACACATACCCACAAGCACAGACATGCCTTACAAAAATTAATAACACTGTGTTTGGATAAGCCTTTGAGGAAGAGTTTAATAATATCAGTGTCAGACAATGCTCTCTCTCTCTCTCTCTCTCTCTCTCTCTCTCTCTCTCTCTCACACACACACACACACACACACACATACACACTACGCAACCACATTCCCACACTCATGCATACACAATAATGTATTTCCCTCGCTAAATTTACATAGCCTTTTCTCCAGACATTCACTTTAGGATGTATGAACGTGCCAGGCCTACTGGTTAGGAGGTGTGCAATAAACAGGGCTTCATAATGTATTATGTAAGCAAACTAACACAACTTTAAAACACACACACACACACACAAGCTAATAACAATGCCCGGTATTGTTTTAAGCTGAGGGAGGAGATTGTTATATTTTCAGATAGTTGGAGGAAGCACCTGAGAGATTGTGTCGCTTCCTACTCTGTTGATTAGCTAGTATGAACATCAGATGGAATCTCGATTAGTGTGTGTGTGTGTGTGTGCGTGTGTGTGTGTGTGTGTGTGTGCGTGCGTGTGTGTGTGTGTGTGTGTGCGCCCTGTGTGCGTGTGTGTGTGTTTTGAGTTTGTGCCGCATTGTGTGTTGGTTTTGTTTATAATAAAAGATCCTCTCGCTCCGTCTCCCCCTCTTTTACCCTCCCCCTGTGTGTCTCTCTCTCTCTCTCTCTCTCCCTCTCTCTCGTTGTCTCTCTCTCTCTCTCTGTCTGTCCCTCCAGGAAAGCCAATGATCGAGACTCCAGTTCACGGAGAGGTGGGGAAGGAAGGAGACATGGTGACTCTGAAGTGCTCAGCCCACGGCTACCCCGCCCCTCAGTTCACCTGGAAGCCCTCAGGAAAAGAGGTACGAGTGTAAAAAAAGACAGACAAAAAAAAAAAGCCTGCGGTTGTATTTTATATATGGACAAAAATCAATCAAAATATATCTCCTTCAAAAGTTTTAAATTTACAGGAATCGCTTCCAAAGCAGATGGCATTAGTACCTTGCTAGTAGGGTTTGTACCTGCAAAAATAAGCCAACATGGCCAACAATTTCTCAGTGACTGTGGTGAACATACTGTATATTCCAATGCAAGCAAACAAACACAGCTATCGCCATTACAGTGTTTTTATTTGGGTCAGTTAAGGGAAGTTTGTGGTATTATTTTTCATAAAATCAAGATAAAGTTCATAAGAAAACTCTTTTCTGGTAGTCTGGTATGTTAAACTTCAAAAGCAATGGAAGAAGGAGAAACAGCAGCAGCTCTCAGGGGCGAAGGAAAGTGATACTTCATTCAAATCTTTCATATTGCTGTGATATAGTTAGAAAATAGTTAAAAAATCCCATATGCAGCAGCTTTAAAGAAACTTACAGGATGAATTAAAGCTTCACAACTGTAATAAGATAAGATAAAATAAGATCAAACAAGATAAGATGAAACTTTAATGATCCGTGTGGAAAACTGGGTCATTGCAGAAGCAAATAGTAATAGGATATAACAGATAAAACACGGGGGTTATATAAACATACGCAACTGGCAATTTAAACACCAGTGCTCGGCAGTGTTTGAACGAGAAGTATGGGGAAATATATAATATGGATTACAGCATTATTAGGATGCACAAAATCACAGCAGCAGGATCGAGGGCAGAATATGTGTGATATGGGAATATGCCAAAAATTTAAGATACAGAATATAAAATAAGAGAATATGCCTAATTTAAGTCCTGCTTCACTTCTTCCCCTTGTCCACATCCCTCCATCCCTCCTCCTCCCTACCTCTCTCCCTCCACCCTACCTCCCTCTATCCCTCCTCCCTCCCTACCTCCTTCTATCCCTCCTCCCTCCCTACCTCTCTCCATCCCTACCTGCCTCCTTCCCTCCTCCCTCTCTCCTCCCTCCCTTCCTCCTTCCCTCCCTCCCTCCCTCCATCCCTCCTACCTCCCTCTCTCTTCCCTCTTTCTCTCCTCCATTTCTACCTCCCTCCATCCCTCCTCCTCCCTTCCTCCCTCCCTCCTCCCTACCTCCCTCCATCCCAACCTGCCTCCTTCCCTCCTCCCTCTCTCCTCCTTACCTCCTCCATCCTTCCCACCGCCCTCCTTCCCTCCCTACTTCTCTCCCTCCATCCCTCCTACCTCCCTCTCCCCTCCCTCCTTCCCACCTCCCTCCTTACCTCTTCCATCCCTCCCTCACCTCCTCCATCCCTCCCTCCCTCCCTACTTCCCTCCATCCCTCCTACCTCCCTCTCCCCTCCCTCCTTCCCACCTCCCTCCTTACCTCCTCCATCCCTACCTCCCTCCCTCCCTCCTTCCCTCCCTCCCTCCTCTCAGTCTGTATCAGTGGAAGGTAACAAGATGGTGAGCAGCTTGACCCTGGAGGCCACGGCCGAGGTCATGAAGGACGGGGTGACCTGCGAGGTGACCAACGAGCACGGAACAGATACCAAGAACTTCGCCATAGCAACCAAAAGAGGTGGGTGTCAGGAGACGACGATGACGACGACGATGATGCCGCTACTTTATCTCCCTCCCTCCACTCCCTCCTTTCATCCTTTGACGTCCAGTATGACACCGCTAGAAGTTTTTCAGTGTTTCAGTCAACAATTATTTCTGCCTTCCTCTCTTGATTTTCTCCTCACACTCACACAAGTTCACGCACCCAGAACAAGCGTAGAACAGAACAAGCACTTTCTTGCTTTCTTTCCTTCTCTTTCTTTGTTTCTTTGCTCAGTAACACAAACTGCAGCCTAAAACCTGTCTTCTTTTTTTTCCTCCTCTTTTGCAGCAACTGACAACAACGCCGCTGACAGAGGTAGAGCCTTCTCCCTCCTCCTCCTCCTCTCCTCCCTCCTTCTCTCAGGACTCTTTGTTGTACAGACCCTGTAATTTAGGAACCCCCCCCCACCCCCCCACCCCACCCCCTCCTCCCCTTCCCCCGGCCCCCCAAAACACACACACACACACTCCCCCCCCCCAAAAAAAAAACCCACCTCCACTGTACTGTAATCTTGTATATTTACCCTCTTGCTACCGAACACTGTGGATATTGTATATTGTTACTCTTCTTCTTCTCTTGTTTGTCACCTTTGTATGATGTCTGTCCTATATTTTGTGGATGCTACTACGACTTTTTTCTGGCCCCTCGGGGACAATAAAGGATTCTATTCTATTCTATCCTTCTTCTCCTCCCTTTGTTTCTTTGCTCAGTGTCTCCTTTTTCGTCACCTCTTCCTTCCGACTGCATTCTTGTCTCTCGCCGCTCCCTCTCGTCGTTTTTCAATTGCCTGGGCTCTGTGCGTAGGATTATGTAACCTTAGCATATATATATGTGTGCTCCTCGTGGTGTGTGTAGTGGGTTGGTGTAGTTTGTGTGTGTTGTGGTATGCGCTGTTGCTTTGCTTTGCCATGGGACTGAGGAACTCTCTTTCTTTCAAAGTGCTGCTCTCTGGGAACCCTGTGCTTAAGTCAGGTCTGTATTGCTAACCCTGTTGTTGTATATGGTGTTCGTTTAACACTGTAAGTCTCTGTGTGTGTGTGTGTGTGTGTGTGGATGTGTGTTTGTGCAAGTGCACACATGTTAGTGTATATGTGTTTATGAGAGCCAGTGTGTGTCTACTTGTATTACTATAATTGTGAGGACTGATTTGATATCTAGAAAGACTTTTGGTGAAAGTGAGGAAGGTTTGGCCTATTTGGACCTTTATATTTTACATTGTAGGAATTTAGCTGATGCTCTTATCCATAACAATTTAAGGGTTAAAATTATGGTATTGGCCTTTTATTAAATGTCAGATATCATATATATCAGATATCCAAACACTGGCAAAAGTTCAGATTTAAATATATTAAAGAAAATTTGCACAAATCATCGTCTTGAATCTAAATATCAGTATCAACCCTCAAAAACTCATATCATTTGAACCCTAGGTAGAATTATGGTAAGTTTAAGGTTAACATCAGGCTTGCAGTTACAGTTAGGGAGTGAATGCTGGTAAGTGTAAAGTCCACACAAGTATAGTAATTCAAGTGTAGGTGGGTGGGTGGGTGTGTCTGGTGTTTTTCCTGGCTCTGGTCAGCTGTGTGGGATTATTTGTATGTGTAGGCCCCATTTATGGGTCCCATCACATTTCAGCCATTGCGATCAAAAGTTAAACTAACTCCACATCCCACTCCCTACCCCTGCTCCTTCTCCTTTCCACCTATCCATCCATCCATTGTCTCCCTCCGGACCCCACCCATCCCCACCCCCTCCCTCCCTCCCCACTCCCTCGCGCACCCTCTCCCTCACCTCCCATTCTCACCCTCCCCTCCCGTCCCGCCACCGAATCTCTCCCTCCCCATTCGAAATGATTCCCCTTCCCCTCCACCTCCTCTCCCCCTCGAATCAAACACCTCCTCCCCCACCTCCCGTGGATGCCTCTCACCCTCCCTTTCCCCCCTTCCAAATCAACAACTCACCACTCCTTCCTCAACTGCCACCAATCCCTCACTTCTCCTCCATCCGATCATCCATCATCCCTCCCCCTCCACCTCCCTCCGTCCTTCCTCCATGTCTCCCTCCATCATCCCACCATCCCTCCACCCCACCATCCGTTCCTCCCTCCATGTGTCCCTCCGTTGCGGCGGTGTAGCCGACAAGCAGCAGGGCGGCTCCAGCGGGGTGGTGATAGCTGTGGTGGTGTGTGTTCTGCTGCTCCTGCTGCTGGTGGCCCTCCTCTACTGCCTCAACAAGAAGGGCAAGCTGCCCTGCAGCAAGAAAGATAAGAAGGAAGTGTGAGTAGAGGGGAGGAGGGAGGGAGGGAGGGAGGGAGGGAGGGAGGGATGGGGAAGGAAAGGATCGAAGCCATTTCGCTGTTGTCAATAATCATCTTAGAATACTGACTCATTATGAAAATTGTCCGAGCTAGACAAATCAAGCAGAGTAAGCATGAAGCCTTTATTTGGTTTTGTCAAAGTTTCTGAAGTTTCTGTCAGGGTTTTTGAGTTCACATCACGTTGCGAAGAAATTGAAGGAAATAATCCTCCAAAAACATGTTGCCTTATTGTCACATCCATGTCTTTTTATTTTAACCTTTTTTGTTAGCCAGGGCAGCAGTTAATTTCAAGTTAGGTTTGACACAATAAAATTTGTATTTTTAAATTGACTAAAATTAGTAAATGTTGAAAAATCTAATTACATCGGGGGAAATGTAAACCAGACATCGACGTAAATAGGATGTAACTCCAAATGACACCGGTATTCTCCTTTAAGTCAAGAACAGAGCGTAGAACTCAAAATAGCCGCCAACATGTTTCAGCCATCTAGGGCTTCATCAGGGTGTGTCCACAGCAAAAGCTCAACTTCGCCGCGCACTTCTTCCAGGTACAGCGGCTTCCTCTTGTGTCATTATCAACTTTCTCTCTGTTTTTCTCTCTCGCTCTCTCTGCAGGGCCACTGGAGAGGTGAACAACGACATTGTGGTGGAGATGAAGACAGAGAAGGCCAACGAAGAGGCCGGCCTCCTCAACAAGAGACCAGCAACAGAACAGGTCAGGCCAATGAACAGACAGACAGACAGATACACAAACAGACAGACAGACAGATAGACAGACAGACAGACAGACAGACAGACAGACAGACAGACAGGTGTCAGTAGGGCAGGATTAATGTGTCAAATAGTTTTGGTTGGTATGGGCCACTGACCAGGTGGGGGGTTTTCCATGGACAGCTAGGTCTATATTAAACTGTCATGCTAGACTAGCCTCTAATGGAGGATCATAACACAGAGACTGTAGAGTTAAGTCAACATGACCACACTGTCATGGCCGACAGTGGTGCAAACTGGGGTGGGGGGGTAATGCAGGTAAAGTAGATCTAGTATGATCTCCAGCTGGTGATTACCATTGCGTCACCACCAATATAAAATAAACTCAATTCACTTTTGTTAAATCTTTGTTAAATCTTCAAATGACTTACATCAGTACTTTTACATTTGTTTGAGTGTTGATTAATGTACATTGTCCCTTTTTTTTTTAAATAAATTGAAATTGAAATCCTAGAAAAAAAAAAAAAATTCTAAAGCTTATATTGTTCTTGTTTATTATCCAATGGAAAATGAGTTAAACTTGGCTGGTTAATGTACACAAATAAAACAAATAAGGTGTACTGCAACACCACAAAAGTGAAGAATGGCCTCATAGACGTTTACCTTGCCTGGAGAGAGTCTGGATTGGAAAAACCATTGACTGTCAACTCCAAAATGCTATAGAGCTATAAGATCACACTGGAAATCAATTTTGACACGCATGACCATAACAATACCGTCAGCAGAAATATCTCTAGACACATCTATCATGGTGATTGAGTCTGAAAATAGTTTTTCCACAGAGAGAGCGCATTTGAAAAAAGCTGTCTCTGTGATGATGGTGTGATAGCTGCAGAGTTTGACACTAGTACAGAGTTTGTCCCAAAATGCCATCGCAAACATTAAACATTTCATGATAAAATTTAAAGCAGTAATGACTTTGATGAGCAAAGCTGTGAAATCCAGTTTAAGCGAGCCTTGTTCCATGTGATTAGTGGAAATATTGACAGTAAACTTTGTGACAGATTTCAGAGACGCGGGAAGATTGCAGAGACATTTTGCTTTGTTATTGAAATGGATAGTATGACGAGGAGCTGGAGGATCCTGTCTCTCCGTATGTCATCACATCAAGTGATGCTTCTGGAGACAGCATTAAAGAAATTTGCTGTTAGCATTTTTCTAAACAGTTGCAGCAAAGCCATAGACAAATTTTACTTAATTCTAAAGAGAAACCTTGACTTTGTTTTCCAAAATTTGACATTAGGTGTAGGAATGTTTCTCACTATGCCAATTCCCCACATACAAACACATAATGTAGTATATGCTTATTTAATGCCAGATGCAGAACACATGACAGTGACATATTATTGTGAAATATGATTTGATTTGATTTTGATTATGTAAAATATGAAACAAAAACAAATGGTTTGGCTAAGTGTAAGATCATGTTACTGAAACTCAACACAATAAATACTATCATCCTTGAAATAAAATCTGTCAAGAAGTGTTTAAACATTGTATTGGTTGAGGGGATTTTTCATACACCCCAATAAAATGGTTGTTTTGCCCATCCCACTGTGAATACCTGGACCTGTGTGTAGCATCTTAGAGGAGGATACTCATATAAGCAGCAGCTACCAAACCACATTGACAATTTCATTGAGTGTTATATTACATACGTGAATATTGTTAATATTCATGTTAATGTCATATTTCATGATACTTTTATCTCAATGCAAAAGTGCATCTGCAGTGTATCAGCACTCAGGATACGATGATAAATACAGACTGTGAATGAAATCTAGTAGGAATATTTATTATCCAGTTAAGGAGTATCTATTTCTGCGTGCATTTCCAAAATGCATTTGATCCATCTTGGAAATAAAAACCTTCATCTCACCTTCTTCATTCAGTATCTCTACTGAATGTTCTAGTCTTCAGTGATATCATTCTGTCAGCTGAACACTTAAGTTATCTATTGTTGTTGCTTTCAGTCACAAGAGGAGGTGTCGCATTGCCTGAATGGTGGATGTGATTTCATTTTAGAATGAAACTCTTCATTTGTTGTTTGAAACAAAATACGGGAAAGTAATAAATCCGGTAGTTATTAGCAGTGTAGGCAGCCACCATTATAAAATTGATGACACGTCGGTGATACTTATATTCTTCTGTTTTGTGTTTTCCTCTCTTTCTCTCTGGCAGTGATGAACCGAGACAACGAAAGTAAACGACAGAGGGATGAAGGGAAGGAGGAGGACAACAGTCATAACGGCAGCAGGGCTAGTTTTTATTTTTACGAATCAGCCTTTGAATCAAGACTGAGGGAGGCAACAAAAGGTGGAGTGCTTTGTATGGGTGTATACAGAAGGGTGGGACGGGGGGATGGGGTGGGGTGGGGTTATGATCATGGAAATGGGTTTGATTTGGGGAGCGTGGGAGGAACCGTATGTATGGCATTGGGCATGCTTGTTTTGTAACCTGGAGTAGACCTGTTGGGTGGAGTCTCTCCCTTTACAAGCTGCAGCTTAGCCCTAAAAGATGTAACTCCACCCATGTACACTACCCCAGGTTTCAAATCGTGCACACACGCAAAATCATAACATGACCTATTACATCACTGGATATGACATCATATGATTGTAACTTCTTATTCACCAATCACATCTTTTATTGACTCCATTGCAGAGTAGAGCCATACAGTAAAGCGTGGCCCCGACACACTGTCCAAACACAGTGGCAGTATTCTTCTTATCTACCCCAAATGAAACACAAAATGCCATTAAGCCACTGTGCCTTTCTGGAGAGTGTGTGTCCATGCCATGTTGCACTGCATGTGTGTGAATGAATCTCCATGTTTCTTAATTCTCTACATGGAAGTGCAACACTGAAGTGGCTATTCTGTCTTGGAGTCTGCACTTACCCAATCCTCTGCTCCCATGGGTATATTCGGGGGAAAAAATGATCACAAGCTGTCACGCTATTTCATTCACCCCAACAGCAAGTGATGATTGATTGGTTGCACACAATATTTAATCCCTTAACAAATAGTTTGGCACACACACGGCTGTAACATTTCAGCTGAAAGAAGCTCTGTGTTTGCTTTGGTGCTGTTTGTTTAATTGTGTTTTTGCCATCTGTGAATGTTTGTATTTCTTCCATATTCCTAATTAGTTATTTCCTTAGTAGCAGCAGCCCGTACATTCAATAATGCCAATCCTCTCTCTAATTCCTTGCCTTTTTAAATCCAGCTGAAAAGCCACAAAACAAGAAAAGCTATTGGGTTGTACAAATTTGTTTTTCTCAATTTCCAACGTACTTGTATATTATGTGTTATCACATCAACTGTTTATTTGTTTTCCTTTTTGCTCTCTTGTTTTCTCTGTAAATTTGAATACTGTATACCCTGTCTATCAAGCTCGAGGTGTGCTGTGTGTAATGTGGAGCTGAATGCGTCTGCGATTACTGTGCTGCTGGCCTGAACCCATTATCACTACCATTCCTTACCGAGTCTTTCACAGCCCTCAGTCTTTTTCTCCAGGATGAAACCATTCTCACAAACACAGCGCGCGGCGGTTCCGCTCAGAAAGCCCAATTACCGTCAGCCCTCGCTGGAAAATTGGAGTAATCTGATGAAATGGGGGAACATTTCTTTCCCCTGTTGACAATCTCAAACCACGGCCATCTGCGCTGTCGTTTCCCATGGCACCAAAATGGGACTTTCAGGGCTTTGACACAGTAGTCACAGATTCACCTGTTAGGATACAAGTTTGACAGAGGCAGGGGAGGGGGGGGGTGAAATGACGAGAAGGGAAGGTATGGGAGGCACTGGGGTCGGTGCCGGAGTGTGTAACGTACCTTTTATTTTAACCAAAATGCATTGAAGAGTTATAGAGTGTCATGGAGTGTTTCAGTGTTTAGGTACGCGATGCTGACATCTCTGTTTCTCCCTCACAAGTATTTTTTATGACACTGTCGGCAGGCCAGAGAGGTGCGATAGCGGGTTGACGTGCCCTTTAATCTTTTGTTGTACACTGGAACCAATGGCCTTGATTTGAAAAAAAAAAAAAAAAAAAAAAGGTCGCCTCAAACCACTATCTCTTCCCACAAGGCTCATTTTGTTTTTCAATGTATGTCTACTGATCTTTGCCATAAACTTACTGACTGTTAGCAAGCCTGTGATGGAGGGCGACGATAGATAAGTGAACCTTGAACTTGGAGCATCTTTTTTTATTTTATTTGTTTTATAAAAAAAAAAAAGAAAAATATTGTGGTATAAAAATTGTTGTTTTTTTGTTGTTTTTTTTTAAAGGGGGATTCTTACTTTTGGAACTACTGAGTTGTGTCATTTTTCCTTGCTTTTTCCACTAAGAGAAGAGAGAAATGTTTTTTTTATTTAGGATTCTTGTTTTATGAGATATTCTGAGTGCTTTACTTCTCTCTCTCTGTATACTGTATATTTTGTGGTACGCTGTTGTGAGCTCTGTGGCGTGTTGATGTATCTTTTTTTTTTTTTTGTTTCAGCTGTGTAGAATTTATAATGACAAAACTCAAGAAAAACCAACCACACCCCGTCATTCTCTGTGTTTTTATTCACGGCTCTGTGTCGGGTGATTTGAGGTAACGCTGTTTTGTTCATCCTTTGAGGAAGAGCTTGATCATATCAGTGTCATCATTGTTATCATCATCATCATAATTATCGTCGTTTAGCATTCTCCTCGTAACACCTGCTTTCACCATCATGAAAGGACAGAATGTCTCTAAAAAGATGAATGAGACTAAATGTGTTATAAAATCCACAGTGCGCACTCATTAAAATGCATGAAGAGTAAGTGGAAGTGAAGGATGGAAGCAAAGAAGTGTGTCTGGCAGTGTGATAAGGCAGCCCCAAATGTTACTCGCTATTGAACATCATCTCTGGAAGCTTCACACATCACAGCAAAAAGCGAAGGCCTATCAGAAATCAAATTTCTTCTGATGTGATTCATCCCTGCCTGGTTTTGTCTCACCAAGGGCCTGAGGAGACAAACACGATTCCTAGAAAATGACATCTAAATTGAATCCCAGCTTGCGCCATAGTTTAATCCCTTTGATTCAATCAGCATTATGTAAATGTCCCCCTGCATTGATTGATCCCATGATTTGTTGTGACAGAACCGAAAAAACGAGCAAGCTCATGTTTTGCATCGATAACTGCTCAAAGGATGAGATATTTCGAGACTGTATGATACAGTATTATGTCCATGAGCTTTCATGTTTAGAAATAAAGTAAAGCCATCAATCATCAGCAAAGTGTGCATTGCAGCTCTGCCTGAATCAATTATAGTTATAAAGATGACTTTAATCAATAGCAGCCATGATTATCATGGGTAATTTTAATATTCATATATCCACCCCAGCCCTAAATCATGACAGGTGAAGCTTGAGATCAAAACACTGGCAAAATTCTTCTAAAAATCTAAAAGAGGCTATTGATTTCATTTACCAAGTAGAAGACCTCCTTTACCTCTAGCGTTAAGCTTACATAACAGCATGCTCCAACCTTGCACTACTCCCTGATGATTTGGCCCATAACCATACATCTTACACAGGCCCTCTGGTTACGGGCCTATCAGCGCTGTTGTCCCGACACACCCCCTGCTCCGCCAGCTCCCCATTAGGAAATTAAAGGTCTCCCATCGATATGACCTGGAGAAATAGATCTGTGCTCGGAATATAAAAACGTAAAGAGGCGAAGGAGGAAGAGAGGAGTCGGGGAGTAGGGATGCATGAGGGGATAGAATGTATTTATAAAATGTAAATAAGAGTGCATGCTTGGCAAGGTGAGACCGGTATCGGACTGTTGATGTCGTCCCCTCTTATATGATGGTGAAGGTGAGGATGTGATTTTACTCAACAGCTTCAGGTGTGTCAGTCTGAAAACCTGCTACGACACCTGCCTCACCCTGGAGCTGCTAACCCACCTAAAACAATTTAATTGGTACATCCCATGATCATCCACATGCTGTTTCAGAAGCTTTTCCACAAAAACACAACTCTGGGGGACATACTGAATGCTTATTGAAATGTTCAAATTTAAAAATACTGAATATCAGCACAAAATATCGGCTCTTGGCAACTTCAATCCAAAAATGATGGCATCTGCCTTCAAAAATCCATATCAGGTTTACCACCCTTGTCCAATAATGCTCGAAAATATAGCAGCAGTGACCAAATCCTAAATGTTGAGATGTTTTTGCTGGAAAAAACGCTTATTTTAAAGATAAGGCTAGAGATATGATTTCAGTGATTTGCCTTAAGGTGATGAATATAAAGTAAGTCAGTGCAATATCATAAGTATAGGCAGTAAAACCAGACTCTGAATGTGTGTGTGAGAGAGAGTATTTAGAGTATGTGTCCATGTGTTTGCAAATCTGTGTGTTTTTGCGTGTGTCTGTGTGTGTGTGACCCTCTCACCCCTTGTTTTACACTTACTCTTTTCATCCTTTCAGTATTGCTAGCCATGAGGGGATTATTGTCACTCCTCCCAGTGTCCTTCCCTTCCTCTCCCCTCTCGCCCACTGTGAGTATTATTTCTGCTGCCTCCGTTGGGTTTAGTTACAGTAGCTTTAATCTGATTTAGCCATTTAGTGTCAACCTATTGAGGAATGACAGCCGCTGTCTGTCCCCGGCCCAACCCGGCCCTGATGGCCACTCAGTAGCTGCTGGCTAGGGGCCAGCTCGGTACACACACACACACACACTCACAGACACATGCTCTTTATGCAGCAGTGTTGAGATGGAGCCGGGTTGAACAAGGCTCTAGTGACAGTCTCGCTGACAATATGTGCTCCATCACCCTGCCTAATCAGCACACACACACACACACACACACACACGATATGCACGCCCGACCCCCAAGAGCACTGAAGCGAGAAAAAGATCACGGTGGATGTAGAGATTAATAGAGGAGTGGTTGCGTCAAGGGAGGAAGAGAGTGAAGGAGAGGATAATTGATAGACTTTTAAAAACGACAGAGGAGAAAAAGGAAAAAGGCAGCACAGAGTGAATTGGACACAGATTGAAAGTAGCTTTAAGGGAGAGAGAGAGAGAGAGAGAGAGAGAGAGAGTGATGCAAATTGATGGGGGAGACAGTGTGGTGGGCGGGGTTCCTGTCAGGACGAGAGGAAATGAAAGGGAGAGGTTATTGGTGGCGGGGGGAAAAAATAAAAAACAACAAAAAGTGCCTTGTTAAGATGTCATAAATCTGCATTGGCCCTTGGCTCTAAACAGAATAATCATCCGATTGCAATAAATAAAGATAGGGAGATGGAGGGAGGAGGAGAAGGAAGGAAGGAAGGAAGGAGGGAGGGAGGGAGGGAGGGAGGGAGTGGAGGTGTACAGCAGAGAGGTGGGCAGAGATAAAGAGTGAGTGTGAGTGTGTGTGCGATTAATGTGTTTATCTCCCTCGCTCCTAAGGTTTAATATCCTGTGTGGCCTGAATGTGTTTACTGTGTTGTGGGTGTGATTGTGAGTGTGTAAGAGAAGGGACTGAACAGGGAGATAGAGCCTGTGTGTGTGTGTGTGTGTGTGTGTGTGTGTGTGTGCCGCAGGCTTACTTAACGTGTGTGTGTGTGTGTGTGTCTACGTGTGTGAGCCCTGCATTCATTTGCTGCATTTTTGATATCTCTCACAGCACGGTAGATTTGTTTCATTGATTGTATCTGTGAGCGCGCTATTAAGCTGAGTGGCAGCCGCTCTCCAACTGTCTGAGCCTCAGTGTGTTTAGTGTGTGTCACCGAGGAGAGCCAGACCACCTGTGGGATGTTTGGTTATTATGGCACAGCTGGGTGTGTTTTCATTTTAATTAGTTACTCTGTGTTTTGTTTGCGTGTGTATGTATGTAAGTGTGTGTATGTGTATTATGTACAGGCACATTACAGTGAGAATGAGAGGCAAGTACAGCAGAGAGAGACAGGACTCCACCGCAGTGTATTAGTTAAAGAATGTAAAGCCTGAGGAATATATAGCATTGGGAGAAATTTATAGGGCAGTTTAATGAGAGCTGCTCCACTCCTCCCTGATCCATCTCAGTTAATGGAATGAGGCGATAAGTAAATCAACTCACAAGGGTCAAAGGTCACTTTAGAGTCTCATGACAGGCTGAGGTGAGCAACCAGATTCAGTTAGAAGCATGAAAAGCACAAACTCTGGACTATTCTGAACCAGAACGATACAAGTACAGAATACTGCCAGTCCACCATTTCATATCCAGAATGCACCCTTAAACACTTAAACACAAATAATTCTCGCTCCAACTAAACGTCTAACTCACAGCTGGATGCAGCAAGTTCAAGCCTGTTCTCTGGGGTTTGTCAAAAGTAATTCTGGGGAATGTAAGAAATCATTAACTGAAGTAGCAGTTGCCAGGCGGAGAGAAAATGGGTACAACAAAAAGGTAAATTAAAACACTTGAAAACACTTCATCACAAAATAACTCCTGGACGTGCACAAACATATCAGTGAATTCTTGTTTGTTTACCATTTAGTTGAACATGAACCACCAAATAAGTGACAGCTTTCATTAAAAAGTGATGAATAGCATAAAGTTAAAACTAATTAAGCTTCTTTTTATCGGATAGTCAGCCACTTAAGCCATTCAGAGACAAAACAATAGCACTTTTGGATCATTTGTACTTTAGCGATATTGAATAATGAATTTCATAATAGAATTTCATAATAGAACTCTTCAAGTCCTGTCAGACGAACATCTTAATGTGGAGAAGTGGATGCACTTTTTCCTGAAGCCTTACAGAACCAGACTGTCCTTCCTTTGGCTAACTTCTGTAAAAGCTTGTGTAAAAACAGAACAAGGACTTCTTCACTGGCACATGTTGAGAGGCAAACACTGTTAAACAACACTCATGCACACAACATGAGGAGTTACATTTAAAGTACTGCCAAAGGCGAAAAAAAACACCCACCTGGGGCCCACGGTCTGCAGACCAAGAAGAGCAAGTGAGAAAGAGAGCGGGAGAGAGAGAGAGAGAGAGAGAGAGAGAGAGAGCGAGAGAGAGAGTCAGAGAAGAAAGTCGGTGTTAAAAGAGGAGGAAAGAGACAGAAGGGCCTGGAGGAGCGGAGGAGCAGCTGTTGAGTGTTTCTCCTCAGAGAGCTTCTGTACACGCTACAGGCTCCACCCACTGGCGGACATTGCAGCACAGCAGCTGTCCAGAGGATAGAACACACACACACACACACACACACACACACACACACACACACACACACACACATAAGCGTATATTATCTGTGTTTTTGTAGGTGATACACGCCAAGACACAGACATAAATCCACCTCAATATATACAGAAACTGAAGTAAGGCACACACACACACATGAAGTTCCAATGTTGTGTGTGTGTATGCGTGTGTGTGTGTGTGTGTGTGTGTGTGTGTGTGTGTGTTGAGACCTGGCTCCTGAAATGGCCTACATACCCGAAGGCATGTTCAGTTGTGTATTATAATGAAAGGGTAGCACATTCTCTGCAATTCACTCTCTGTTGCCCAACTCTCACTGCGTAAAATATACCTTTAAACACACACACACACACACACACACACACACACACACACACACACACACACACACACACACACACACAGACACACACACAAACACACCTGCCTGAGGCTACTCTTTCTACCCCTCAAACAGCCAAGAGAAACAGAGGTTTCGTCTTTTACATCATACAGCAGCATGTCAGTCTATCACTTATTCACTCTCCTCCGTCTTTCGTCTCTCGTTTTCACACTCACACATGCACACACACACACACACACACACACACACACACACATTCACACACACTCCCAGACAAAGTGTGTGTGTTCCCTGGTGTGTTGTACCAGTAATAGCAGTGACAGTGAGAGCGACTTAGGGCATCCCCAGAGTACACCTGATAATTACTATCATATGCTCCACTGACTTACTAATGGAGCTTTGCCATTATATTCTTTCCTGCCCTCCATTCCCTGTTTCCCTGTGTTCACTCTCTCCTCCTCTGCTGTCGGAGGAGGCAGGAGCTCATGCGTGTGTCTCTTGTGAAGGTAAACTAGGGTGAGCGCCTAGAAAAAGCAACCTGGCTTGGATGATAGAAGATAAAAAGAGGTTGTGGTTGAGTTCTTTTTATTATCATGTAAACTCTCTTTTCCATATTCAATCTCCGCTTCCCCTTCACACCTCTCATTCACGTCTGTGACCCTCACTACTCCTTTTAACTCAATGGAAAACACCACCAGCCATCTAGTTATAAAAAAAACCCTGATTATTATAGAAGCTGAGGGGTCTTATCAAGCTGCCCTGTGCTGTAATGGAAAACACAACGCAGCGCTTAGTCGCTGACGGCCCTGATAGTGGTGTCTACCTGTGTCGTAGTATTTCTTGCCCTACATTGCTCTTGGGCTTCTGTGTGTGTGTGTGTGTGTGTGTGTGTGTGTGTGTGTGTGTGTGTGTGTGTCCGAGTGTGTAAGTAAGGAGCCCTGGTATTTCTCCCAGCTTCATCCAGCAATCAGCTTATCAGACCTGTCCGCTTTATTTGATGGTGGATCACAGGACCTGGCTCTGCGGAGCCTCACACACACATGCAGACAACACACAGACACACACACAGTGTACTCTTAAGACTCTGTGAGCTCACCTCCCTGTACAATGTGTTTACTTGTTGCAGAGTTGAGAAATGAGTGTGTATGGATGAATGTGTGTGTGAGAGAGAGAGGTTGTAAAAATGCTCGACTACTGTAAATATGTGTGTTACTGTAAATTCTTTACTCCCAAAACCCATAGGCTCTCCTCCTTCCCACTTGCACTGCCTGGCCGCGTCGGCCTCTTACCACCCTGCTCTGCGTCATTACACACACACACACACACACACACACACACCATTTTTTCCCCCTTAACTCTTACTGGCACTATCACCATGGCCTCTGCCTTGGCCTTAATCCAAATTGTTTCAGAGAATAGCAGGAAAGATGTCCTCTGCTCCATGACCTCGACTGTATGAGCTTCATACAGTTCGAAGGCGAGTTTCTTTTCTGAGCCGCATAGTACAGCAGGGTGCTGGGTGGCAGGGGTGGGGTAAGAGGGGCTAACATTCCTTAGTAATTGTATGTGTTTCTCCCTCCCTCCTCTCCCTGTGTGTGTGTGTGTGTGTGTGTATGTGCGCGTGCATGCACTTCATGGCGCAGAATGGTCTGGAAAATTACCGCCAAGCCATGCGTTTGTGAAGTCGACCTTTACTATACAGGGTCAGAGTCAGGGTTCAGTTTTATGTTTCAAAGAGCAGTTGGTTGGTTGGCTGTTGTGCTACAGTAAGAAACAGAAAAGGGTCATATGAGGTGGCTTTGGTTCCGCTGTCATTCTAGTTCAAGGTGCTTTCTATGACTTGAAACAAAAAAAAAAAAAATCCTCTGGTGCACAGGGAGTGATGCGTTTTGCGTTTCCGGCAGTGGCAACATCAGGTTTGGAATAAATAGAAGAAGAACTGGATAGTTGATAGCCACCATGGCTGAACAGACAAAGAAAGATACCAGTACTAGGGCTGCAACTAATGATTATTTTCATTGTCGATTAATCTGTCGATTATTTTTTCGATTAATCGATTAGTTGTTTGGTCTATAAAATGTCAGAAAATGGTGAAAAATGTCGATCAGTGTTTCCCAAAGCCCAAGATGACGTCCTCAAATGGAGTAAAGAAACCAGAAAATATTCACATTTAAGAAGCTGGAATCAGAGAATTTTGACTTATTTTTCTTAAAAAATTACTCAAACCGATTAATAAATTTAATAGTTCACAACTAATCGATTAATCGATTAATTGTTGCAGCTCTAACCAGTACCTTCAGAAAAGCAAACTTCACCAACAGAAAGTCCAAGGAAAAAGATGTCTCACCCTGCATCCACGTGCTTATGGATATATCGGAAAAAACAAAATTCCTACTTGAACATTTCACAGGAATGCCATTCAAAGTCAGATGGTGAAATTTTGCTACACAGGTTTCTAAGTTATAACACAATGATGACCCTTAACCTTCTCAACATGGTGGAAAAATCAATTTTAGTGTCAATCAACTACTAAAATCTACTACTACTCTCTCACCTACCTGATATGCTTTCTTTACTCCTCATTCTCACAAAGATACATGGTAGCATTGCAGCAGGTGCCTTTGACAAGCAAGAGGCAGCTATAAATCCACACCGTCCTTTTCAGTATGTTTGTCTATCTTTTGTCTATCTAATACTTTTTTATTAAAGAACAGTAGCTAGCAGTAGTTTTTCCAGTACTTGGATACAGACCGGATCCTGTCTATTTAAGAGTTGTTGTTTTTTTTTAAATGATATATGCGAACAGGGTCTCCCATGCAGGAAAAAAGCATCTTGCTAAGGAATATATATTATTTATGTTTACCATAGGCATCAAGCGGGAGTACTCTGCTACAAAAGGATCAACAAAATGCAAGACGGACCAACTGTACCACCACTGCCTTACAGAGACAAATATCTTTAACTCTCAGAAAAGTAACAATGTCTGTAGCTTTTTCAATATTCTCTGAATGACATTTTACTGAAGGCAGGGAGTTTCCAGGTGTGAGGTGATATATGAGTCGACTTCTATCAGTGAGTAGCTTACCTTAGGCGAGTTAGTAGGGCTTACCTGGTTACCTGGTGCGATGGAACATCCCTCTCAACTTAGGTGTGTGTGTGTGTGTGTGTGTGTGTGTGTGTAAGCAAACATATACATTCCACACTGCCAGCTCACTGTGCTGTGCTGAAGTACAGCTGTTAACAGCATTACCTATTTGTTTGTTTAGGATCAGTTGGTGTTATTTTGTCTCCCTTGAAAGTAAAGTGTGCCCCCAGGTAAAGCTTCCTCACCGCATTCCTCACACAGACACACACACACACACACACTCATCTTCTCAAAGACCCTTTGAGACTTGCTCACACGCGGGAAACAACATGTTCTGGTATGTAGCTGAAGTGTTAACCAGCCCATAGGGATTACAAACCTTAGTAGCTTCCAGAAAACGAGAGAAACCTTGGAAAATGACAGAAAATAAGACAGAGGTATGAAGCGGTGTGTATCCGTGGCAACAGAGTTGGTCTGTGGTGTTTTTGGAGCAGTGTGTGATGATTGCAGAGGGGAGGCAAATGGATTCCCTGTGGGGTTTACCTCTTTGTACTCATGGCCCCTTTATGAGAGAGCCATTACTGCAAATGTGTGTGTGTGTGTGTGTGTGTGTATGCTTGAAATAGAGGGGGAGAGATAGTTCGAGTGTGTTTGAGTCTGAGTGTATTTGAGTGTGTGTGTGTGTGTGTGTGTGTGTGTGTGTGCGTATGTGTGTTTGATCTCCTAAACACAGCACCATCAATACTAATGCATTATCACTGAGTACACGTGTGTGTTATCCTGCCTCCATATATATCTATACACCCAAATACTTGAGATCAGTCGATGTAATCCCATTACTGCATAAGTGTAACCACACACACACACACACACACACACACACACAAACACACACAAACACATCAATATGGTTATTATTACGCAGTTTGTTTTCCCTTCTGCCTCTCAGTCCTTCTCCTTCTCTCTCTCTCTCTCTCTCTCTCTCTCTCTCTGTGGCCATATGTGGCACAAAGGTTAGAGCATGGCACTATCAACGCCATGGTTAGCGGTCTAATTCCCACTGGGGTCACACATACTAAATATGTAAGTACTCCTGCTACTGCTAATGCACTTTGTAACAGCATCCACTAAATGACTTGTATCCACCAAGGAGCACATGCTCATTGAAATTCACAACATAAATGCATAAATGTTTGAATGCACATCCCCCCCATCTCTCTCTCTCTCTCTCTCTCTCTCTCTCTCTCTCTCTCTCTCTCTCTCTCTCTAACACACACACACACACACAGCACCACAGCCTCAGTGCTTGTGGTTGAGGAGGGGTTGGAGAGCTTTACTGCCTCACTGGCACAAACCATCATGATGAAGAGAGGAAAAAGACTGAGAGAGGGATGGATGAGTGAAAGAGGTGGGGTTGATAGCCACACTATTCATTATCCTATCAGTTTCCATACTATCATTATCCACACACTGGCGCACACTCTCATAAACACATATGCTTAGGTGGATGTACAAACACATGGGCACACATTTATAAAATATGATTTTCACTTATTCAATCACTCTCTCTCTCTCAAAGACACATACCTCACACCACATCCCACACATACACCTTTATTCACACTGCACACACCCCACCCACACACACACAACACACACACACACACACACACACACATACATAGAGAGCCACCTCTCAGCGTGCTCTTGTAGCTATTAGGGTAGTATCATTAAAGCTCTTCAGACTAATTATCTCCCCCGATGAGCCACTGGTCTCAATGGGACGATGGGGAGAGATCCAGCCTGATTGACTTGGCCTGCGCTATTCTCAATGAGCCATTAGCCCAGCGAACATACACACACACACACACACACACACACACACACACACACACACACACACACACACACACACACACACACACACACACAGAGGCTGGTTTTTGCTAATGTAAGTCAGCTCCCATGTTAATTTACATCTCTGTGAAAAGACCTGTCATTGTTAAGAAGGAAAACTGTATGATGGAGGATTTAGAGTGTATGCATTGTGTGTGTGCGTGTGTGTGTGTGTGTGTGTGTGTGCATGTGTAGGTAGGGATTTTAGTTGTGCACCTTTTTGTGCACTCTCTCTTTGTCTCTCACTCTGTCTATCTCTCCCTGTGTGTGAATGTGCCTATGAGTGTGAGTGTGAGTGTGAGTGTGAGTTTGCCTCTTTCCTGTCTTATGAGCCAGGTGTCACAGGGGAATGCTGGGAATGTAAGCCAGCGATGAGTGATGGGGACAGTTTGCCAGAGAAAGAGAGAAAGAGAGCTGATGGAGGGAGATGGGAGGAAGGGGAGAGAGCTGCTTTGCATTTACGGATTTACATGTACGGATATTGTACCAAACCGTTGATAAACACTGTCAGGAAAAATTTCCCCTATGGATCATCGTTCATTTTAATTCCCTCATTAATCCGTTTATGCCACGGCGTTTGAGCAATTGAGGATGGTATTTGTTGGTGTGGGCTGTATGTGCGTGCCTGAGTTATGAAAGTCAGAGGAGAGAGGCGGGAAGGGAGGACACAGAAAAATGGTGGAATAATTTACAGTATGAGGGAGGGAGGGAGGGAGGGAGGTACAGAGGGAAGAACTAATGGATAACCATTAATAAGGGTAAGCATAATACAGCTGACTGGGGCAGGGGAGAGGATTCCTTAGTCTGTGTTTTGTGTATGTGTGTTTGACAGAAATGGAAAGAGATACAGAAATAGAGACAAGGAGAGCAGCACAAGGGGGAGTCTGACTTGTGTCTGGAATTTATTCCTGGGCATAAAAATCCCTCGGACTGCCAAGGTCAGCTTATCTTTACAACTTATGATTGTGGAAGCCCATTAAAGCCAGGGTGGGAGCTTTGGGTGATGCCTCTTAGAAACAAGATGCCATTTTGACCGCATCTGTGTGTGTCTAGTGTGGGACAACGCACAGTTATGTTACTCTTCAACACGTGTCATTATGCGGTGTTGAAAAGTAGCAGACCAGACACAGTCAAGTTTGTGTTGAAAATGACACATCCTTTTGGGCCATGAGGAAGAAATCAGAATCAGAATCAGAATCATATATGTTGAGTCAGGGGTCTAGTAGAGGGTAAATCCTCCTGGACTCAGTTTATCCACCTTTTTAATTTGTGAAATGGCATTTAGCCACCATTTTTAAGCTAATATAATTCTCTATAACATGAAATGGCTCAAAGAACAGGTATTTTTAGAGGAGCTTTCTTCAGAAGCATGAAGAGCGGCTTGCTATCCAGACACTTAAGGGCTCCAAGCAGCTTTTGGGTCTTGACCAAAACTATGTCCCAGAAACCAATACTCATTTAACCTTCAGAGAGAGAGGAAGACTGATGACCAAAAACAAAATGGCATAAGAAATCCAGGTCCAGGCACTCAAGGAGGTTTGAAAAATGTAAAAGGCCTTTAATTCAATGGGCTAGAATCATTAAAAATACACCAACGCGTGTCGGCTTGCGCCTTCTTCAGGCCTTCTTCCCTTGTTTTTGGTCATCAGTCCTCCTCTCTCTCTGAAGTATTCCCTTCCATGAGCACCGGTGGTTTGAGGGACACCAGTAGCACTCCTGCTACCTTTCTCACTCATTTAACCTTACTGGATGACTATGAATCCCTTTATTTCAAAAGGAAATGGGGGGCTGATTTTCAGGTAGAATTTACAGTGTGCAGAAGAACATAAGGTGACTAATTCCTATCCTCAGAGAGAATTCAGGTGGAAATTATGAAGCAGATTCTTTAGATCTCCTAGCAAAGTGGGCACTGCGCCCACTACTGTCTGTCTGAGACAATGTGGTGACCAGGAAGGCAGCCAATATACTTTGGGCCATACTAAGCTGCAAATCTTTTTGGACAAGATTGCTATATTGGGTGTCCCGTCTGAGGGAATAAACGCTAGAGGAAGTATCTATCTGTTATAAATACTAGTAATTACTGCCACAATAGCTATAACATTAAACTGCCATATCCCCTAAAATATGAGCAATGGCTATCCACATTGAAAGAAATTTGAGAAATGGAAAGAATAAGACACACACTGAGACTACAGACCACCCCCCCCCACACACACACACACACACACACACACACGCCTTCTGTCCCCTGCTTACATTTTTTTCTTTCTCTTTAATTTTGTTGCCTTTTCTCTCTTCCCTAGTTTTGTTTTAGATTTCTGCCTTGTAATGTTAAATGTTAAATATGCTAAATATGTAAAATAGCATAGGCACAAGTATACTAAGTGGCATCAGCATAGTATATTGTTAAACATATATTAATACAATTCAGAAAGTGGAATTCTACCTCTGAAACTAGAGTCTCTTTTGTTCATATTGATGCTTGTTTGCTCTATTATGATCACCAACTGGAGTTTGTAGTTTGCCCAGCTTTTTATTTGGCAACATATCACTGGGAAGGGTGAAGTCAGGGGCCCATAGGGGGTGAGGATGGGTGGGTGGGTGGGTGGGGTGGGGGGATTGGGTACAAGAAGAGGGGAAAAGGGGGTGAGGGATAGGGAGAGAGACGTGCCGAGAACAGATGGTGGAGTGGCCTCTGTGTTCTACTGCCTGGGTGATTATGGACACAGCTGTCAGTCACTCTGTATGTGTGATTGTGTGTGTGTGTGTGTGTGTGTGTGTGTGTGTGTGTGTCACTGCCAATGTAATTTCCAGTTTATTTGTATTCATGTGTCTTGGTCATATAGTATTAGATACATGTGTTTATTGCTAACATATGTGAATGTGTTTGAGCCAGCAGTGTCAACCAGAGTGTGTGTGTGTGTGTGTGTGTTCGGCTGAAAGTGTGAGAGCGATGCCTTGGCAGAGTTCAGATCTAGACACACCCGTGCAAAACCTTGCAAAGAATGCCAGACTCATTTCACCTGTCCACATCTCCATGAGCAGTTGGGGTCTCTCTCTCTCTCTCTCTCTCTCTCTCTCTCTCTCTCTCGCTCTCTCTCTCACTCTCTCTATGAGTCACTCTGGTATTATTAGGCTTTATCCCCATCTAGTGGTGCTATGGACCAATGGTTCTCATCCTTTTTTAATGTCGCAGCAATTATGCAAAGCAGTACTCCCAGGCACACCTGATTACCAAGCGCAGATCTCATTCTATTTGATTTAATTTCATGTTAATGAATTTCATGAAATTACTGTAATGAATAGAAATTAAGAGTTTCAGTCGAAAATAAGATTTCAACCATCTGAAAAATGTGACATTCTTGCAAAATGTTTGCTGGCATGAAAGTAAAACTCACTATTGCCAATTACTGACGTTATTATCTATCTTGCACCATTAATTACAAAATTAATGAGTGGTATTTTAGAGGATATACTCACTTGTGCTTTTTAATTATGGAACAATGTAGATCAGGAATAGTGTTTTGGAAAGAAACCCAGATAAAGCTGAGAGGGTTTGGTTGAGACAGTTGCAGGTCCTGAGTGTTGAAATCCTCAACGCATAATCACATAATCCTAAACACATAATTTGAAGGTTTTAATATTAGATTTTTTGAACAAATCAAAGACTGCATTTGCTGCCATGTCTAGCCATGTTTAACCTTAAACCAACCATGCACTGTTAAAGCACAGACCCTCTGCTTTAATGAAAGTATAGCTGGTCTGCACTGATTCTCACACACAGCACCATGTGTGAAGGTAGGATCTAGTGTGAAACAACCAGAGCTCATTAGCAGCAGCTATTAGCCAGCTGTGGAAACCGTTTGCTGAGGCAAATGAAGAAATGGGAGAAATCACAGAGTAAAAGCTGTAATAAAATCAATGAATAACACATGGAGCATTTCAGCAGATTTCATTTTATTTTCTGTCGCTCATATCTGATGAGAATACATTTTGCACATTGACTAAACACAGTTACATATTTGCCTAGGTTACTCTTACCTAGAGTAACTTATTTGCCGTATTTGTAGCTGTGTTTACAATGTCTGCCGTTAAATGTGTCCCTCTGGTGCCTCACAGCATCTACTCGGGGGTCGTAGGCGGCAGAGTAGTGGGTACATAGCGGTCCATCACACTGTCGATCCAGCTGTTGTACCTGCACAGCTTTGTGTAGACTGTGGGGTCGGCTGGGTCGCTGCAGCCGTGTCCGAACCACAGCAGACCCTGCAACTGGCCATCACACTCCACCACGCTGCCACCATCAGCCTGGGGGAGGGAGAGGAGGAGGGAGGGAAGAAGAGAGGAAGGGAAGATTATAGTTATTATTCTTCTCTTTTTGGATCAATTCCTATTTATTCATGTATATACACACTTTTGCAGCTGCTGATGAGACATTCATGCCAATAAAGTGAGGTGAGGTGAAGTGAACTGAAATGACACAGAGAAAGACAGAGGCGGAGAGAAAGAGTGAAAGAAGGCAGAGGGAGAATGAGGAAAAAGAGAGGGAGAGAGACGGCAGATTAACTGTTGCAGCGTGACAGACGCAAATTATACTGGAGGAGGATTATGGCAGTGTATTCCACAGTCTGGTTGGGTTGTGTCCATCTTCTCTGCCCGTAATTAATACTCCCAGCTCTGTATACTCACGATGCAGTTGTCTGTGTTAGCTTGACCGGCGCAGAACATGCCTTCACTCCAGAACAGGTACTCAGGGAAAGTGTTCATACACGTCTGGTCATCCACAACGGGCGCAGTTATACACTTCAGGTACCGCCGAGGCTCGGCTGCGTTGAAGAGAGATACATTACCTCACATAAGCACCTTTCACTGCATGTATCTCCTAAATACATGTGTGAAAACAATGACCATCACCCATGAATCTGCCACCCGTTCTATGACAAAGATCCCTTCCTTCCCTCAAGATCTTAACATGCCCATTCTTCTGCATTGCATCATCTTAACCTGCTTTGTGGACTAAACACTGAGTGAGTGTTATTTTCAAGGCTTACTTATTTAATGAGCCTTGATCACTAATTTTCACAATTTGAAAAAACCCTTTTTTAAACCCATTTTTAGTCATGACTGAAACAGAATGCTCGTACCTTGCTAGAGATATACTGATCAGAATCAAACTGTTTTTTTCTGGAGGCTTCTGATAAATGCCCACCAGCTAATCAGAATCAAACATTCACCCAAGTCACTGTAAAAATACAACTGCTACATTTGTACTTCTCAAATTTAAGACTACATTTCCCATAAACCCTGTTGCTTCCTGATGCAAAGAGGATGTTGCTGCTTGTGCCCCTTCTCCCTCCTTGGCGTCGCTCCATGTGTTTGTTTTGAAGAGCAAGAAGGAGGATAAGAGCCAATTACCAGCAAACACTCCGACTATAAGCTAATATGAAGTTTAAACTATGCAGTTGAAGTAGTGGAACTGGAATAAAGTTGTGTATTACTTGCAAAATAAAACTGTTCCTGTTGTGTGCCACAAAACAATCTCCCTTTGTGCCATAAAGCAATCTAGCAGATTTCCTGTGAAATCCGACCTGGTGGCACACAACGTAACAATAAAAACAGCATAGAAGTCAGTAGAGGCTGCCAATCTTCTCTGCCATGGTCTTGCTTGTTTGTTTATGGTACTTACACTAATCTCTCACAATTC
This sequence comes from Centroberyx affinis, assembly GCF_046629955.1. NCBI lineage: Eukaryota > Metazoa > Chordata > Actinopteri > Beryciformes > Berycidae > Centroberyx > Centroberyx affinis. Next base: position 21,231 of record NW_027280894.1, on the reverse strand, counting down.
ATTTGGTAATGATTTATTGATGTTTATAAGCCACACCTGGCACCTTCAAATCTACTCACAATGATTTGGGATGGTGGAGCCCCAGCCGCTGACGTGGCATTTCTCTCCAGGCTGCGGGCAGCGTGTGGGCAGGGGGAGGGGCTGGACGAACCGGGTGAGGCGGGCAGGCTCCGCCAGGCGGACCATGGTGAGGCTGTGGAGGGGTGACCGGTAGGGGCTGTGATGGATCACATCGGCCACCTGAATGTGCTGCTCTGTCCCCTCCTCCACGGTCAGGTCATGTTCCCCCAGAGATGCCACAGTATGATAGGGACTGCAGAGGATAGAAGAGGAGAAGAGAGGGTGGGGAAAGGAGTGAGAGAAGAGCAGAGGAAGAGAGGCGAGGAATGGGGGAGTGAAGAGGCAAAGAAAATAGGCTTTAATGTGTGGAGCGAAGGTGTGGACCCAGAAGACGTTAACTTATGACCTAGAAACAGCAAAGCTCAGGCAAGGATGAGACAGAGACGGACAGCAGGTAATTGGGTTTAATTAAGTAGGCACACAAGTGAAAGACAGTTTGCAGTGATTCTGCCTACAATATATAGTGGTTCTGACTGATGCTGACTACCTAAAAATGTCATAACTACAAAGGTAGACAAGTTTGTTCAGTCTGTATACACATCTGAGTATGTGTGGTATGATTGCCTCATCTGCTGACACAGGAGAGTATTAAGATGTTATGCTCTCTGGATAAGATGATGGATCAGTACAGCGTGTGTGTACAGTGCTACAGAATGGTGTAAACAGCTGATAACAGTGTGTGACCTATTCATGACAGGCTTTGTGAGAGACAAAAATATATGCAAAACATGCCGAATTTTGAATCCCTTCAGGAGGATAAACAAAAACTGGTTGAACCACTGGAAGAGATAAAGACAGAAGGTCATACTGAAAAAGCTGGAGCAATTTAATTAATGGTAGAAGTAGTGAGGAGTAAATAACACAAGGCGACCCTTGTTGAATTCTTAAAGGACAGAATATACTGTTAGTCTGAGGATCTGGGCTAGGTTTCACAAAGACAAATGTGATTATATTACAAAGACGTTCTTGGGAAACTGGGCCAATATAAAATAACAGTGTTGCTGTCAGATGAAAACATTGCTTGCTCCAAAAATAAATTTTTCAGGAGCTTTTTCAGGATGAAATACCGGAACCTTTTACATGAAATGTGTTTTGAATTACTTTGAAAGGTCATAAAACTTACTCAGTGCATAAAAGATTGTGCAAACTTGCAATTCATGGAAAAAAGAAGACACTACTTTGGCTACTTTCAAAAATTCAAAATAAAGATAGTTTTTTTTTTTTTTAACACTTTTTTTGGTCACTGCCTGATTCCATTTGTGTTATTTCACAGTTTTGATATCTTTACTATTATTCTAAAATGTGTAAAATAGTTGAAATAAAGAAAAATGTGTGTGTCCAAACTTTTGACTGGTAGTGTAAGTATTCATTGGGCACTACCAGTCAGCAATACCTACCTGGCCTGAAACCCACAGCCTGAGGTTACTATCCACCACTCGTTGATAAGGGCCCCGCTGCAGGTTACTCCTTCGCCATGCAGATTGACCTGCCAGGGTCTGGAGTGAGGCTGGCACACCTTGTCATCCTCAACAGGAGCCGCTCCTGTAATACACCAGCGAGAACCAGGATAAACTAGCTGGCTATTGTAATATTCAGTTAGGAACATTTAGGCAATGCATGGGAAATACTTACCTGTGAGCCCCAAAGCAATCACCAGCAGCAGTAGGCTCATGCTGTCTCTCTGTTGTTTGCTGTATTCTTCTGTAGTTTATAGTGTGATTTATAGTACAATTTGATCCTTATGACACTTTTAAACCTGTACATGGGCTTTTTATAGGGCAATGAGAGGAACACACTGTTTTATTACTATTCAGCATCATTTCACACTCACCCTTACCTTCGTCATACTATAACCTTATCAGAGCAATTCTTGGCACCTCAGTTTACAATAAGGGTCAGTGAATGGGACGCACCTTATTTACTGTGTTATTGTGTACTTACGCAAGAAATGGGAGACAGACAATGTGTATTATGCTGGAAATGAATGTCTCAAAGTGACACAGTTCTGTCATTGCCCGCTCCAAGGACACCACTGTAACATATACAAAAGATATTGGTTTCAAAGGAGAGACATAATAGAGGATTTCATTTACGCTTTCTGTGTTTTGGTGAAGTGTATGTCTCATTTCACAGATTAAAGAACAACAAAAACCTGGAGCACAGAGATTCTCTTGGCTCAGCGGACTATATTAAAACCGTTTTTTATAGTGTGCATTTTATATGCACACTCTAAAATGGACAATGCTGTCATTGATGAATGAATAGGTCTTTGTAGCGCCACAAAAATAAATTGTAAAAGAGAGATAAGACTGGAGATATTATTCCTACCACTCCTGATAAAGTTAATGTTTCACCATGATGCAATTTCAAAAGGCTTGTCCTAATACCACCGAATGTCACAGATTATACAACTCTGACTGGCTTCCAGTACCTTGACTTGTGGGTTGGGACACAAAGTACTTGTTAAGCTGTTTGTTTTTCAAAATTAATGATCAGAATCCATTTTGGTTTCAGATTTCTTTCTTTGTTTTGATTTCCTTTCATTCCTTGAGCAAAAAGTCAACACGCATGTTGGTTACATCTCTTTGGTCTTGTACTGTGGCTCCTGGGTAAGCATGTCTTTGGTAAACAAGATGGTTTTTGAATTCAAATTCACATCACTTTGTTTTGTGTTGTTTGTAGCTTCAAAAGAAACCGCACATTGCACATTTCTGCATTAATTAGACATCAGAAACTCATCACTGGTTGTCAGAACGCGCAAAAAGTCTTTGCAGTCTTTGCTGTTTATTCCTCTCTGTTTCTTCACACTCACATGTTACCATATTGATATTTTCTTTTCATTCATGATTAATCGCGAGTACAGCCTATATTCTGGAGTTGCCTGGGTTGATGAAAGGCTTGTGCCTTGTTGTGGATTCATACAGAGATAAACATGTGATCTTTTGCATCAATGCAGTAAAAGTGAACTCAGTACTCACAGACTGCATTCACAGTACTGCTAGTCCCCTGGAATAATATTGAACAATTTACTATGTTAAACATAATTCATATTTCATGCTTCAATTTCCAATGCTACAGACACCACTTTTGTATAAATATTTTATTTCAAGATATGCAACATAAATATTTCAATTTATTCAGATGTGGCATGACCATGAATTCTGAGTCAATTGTGTGAAAAGAAAAATACCACTAGGTGGCGCTAGATTATTAAATTAATTGTGTTATTTTCATGGCTGGTTATTTCCTGGTTGTGAGACACATGGACAAATCCATTGTAAACGGTAAGGTGCTGTGTGCTCCTTTGCTTGTGCTTGCTCGGTAATTCTCTCCACTGTCCTCTGTGCAAGCTTTTGGTTGATATTTTCAAAGTGTTAGAGTCCCAGTAAGGTGGTTATCCTCATTTACCACCAGTGCAGTGGCTCAAGGATGCACTGCAAAGAGCTCGGTCCAATGTTCTCGTCTGATGAAGATGCTGTCTGAGGCTGTAGAGGCTTGGGTGAGGTGAGATACGGCCGGTTCGGAGAGTGAAATGAGGTTTGGGGCTTTAGGTCTTGTGGGGCTTGAAAGGTTTTGGCTTAAAGTTCTTATGAGAGACTGAACTGTTTCCACAAGGGACAGCAGCTGTTATGAAGGATACTGGAGGACACTGGAAATCAGTTTTGGGAGTAGAAGATGTGGTAAAGCTGGTCCTGCATGATGCCAGCGTAGGTGCTCACAGCTTTGGTAGTCTCATCGTAAAGGTTCCTATGGGCGACACACAAAAAGAGAACAGAATTAAATATGAACAAATGCTTTAATTCATGGTTTTGTTGCATTATTGCTTTGCCAGCTGTAATGGGTGTAAATATGTGCAATTGCTGCGTGATTGCACACACCGCACTGCATTACAAGAATCTGCATTTTGTGTCTCTTACTTGGCCTTCTCCTCCAGCTTCATGCCCTTGATGCTTTCCAGGTAGTCGGAGGCGGTGTTGACGGACTGGTCATAGTAGGACTTGATGGTATCTGTGATCTTGGTCAGGGTGCCCTCCTCCTCCTCTGCAGCAGCCTGCCTCGGCACACGGAAGCTTTCAGCACCTACACAAAGCAGGTCAGAGGTGCCGTAAGGTCAAAGTCGGCCAGAGTGTATCATCAAATCACCCTCTTCTGAATTAAGCTTCGTTGATTTTGGTCTGAGAGAATGCACTTACTGAGCGCCAAGAGTGCAACCAGCACGGTGATGACCAACAGCTTGTTCATGGTGTCACTCAGGATCTGTGAATAGAGAGGGAACAGAGCTTTAGTCAGCTAATGCTTACCTCAACTTATCCACTAGGGTGAGACAGTGTCATAGATTCTCTTGACGATGTGTAGTCGAGAGATTTGTGTTGATTCTGAGTGTCTGAAATGTGCTCCTCCATTTTTTTTTCTCTTGCTAAAAGACAGCAAAATTCCTATTGTCAGCCTCATTTAACATAGAGCTTGTTCCTTGAAAAATAAATAAAATTCCCTTTGACCGCTTTTCATTTCCCAGTCGCCTACCATAAATCTTCTGCACATTTCTATTACTATTACATTCTATTCCACTTAGTAAACTGCAAGGAAATGCCGCAGTACTCACTGTCTCTCCTCTCCAGAAATGAATGTGATGAAGAAAACAGAGTAAGAGGCACAGCTGACCCGACCTGTATATATAGGAGTGCGAATGTGTTGACATGTCGTTCCCAGGGCCAAAGTGCACTCTGTGGGAGATAAACCCCTGCTGTTCTCTGCCCTGTCTGTGGGAGTATGTGTGGCATTGTGTTTTGATAAAACAATAAGTGTGACTATCTATATAAACATGGGAAGGGTGGATAAAGTGTCGAGGGGCTTCGAGGGTCATCAATAGCCAGTTCAAAAGTTACTCTGATTTCATTTAATTAGCACAGGCGTTGAAAGGGTGGATCATCTTGGCAAATTTCCCACCAATTCTGTGTTAATTATGATACCTGATTGTGAATGCATTGCAGTAAAACATTTTTTTCCCACTGATTAGTGCATAAGTTAATTCGTACAATATATCCCTTGCCCTGCTCATAGCCTCCATAAGGACTGTCTTGTTACTTGCATAACGGTGATGATTCGTTCATGTCTCACTAAGATAGTCCTAAGTCCTACAAAGACAGTCCCAAGTCTAGAGAGTCTTGAACACGTCATCCTGGCTCATATAGGTCAGAAACACCGGATACTTCAGGTTCTGAAATATTCAGGCCAGCTAGATTAGATTTATTGCACTCCAATCAAATGGCAACTTGCAGCGCTTTTTTTTGTGGATGTTCCAAGGTTGTCTGAGATTTCCTTGACGGATCTGAAAAACCCTCTCACATCAGTGAGAAAAAAATAAATCTTCCACTTCTCCTTCTGATAGATCCCCGAACAACCTCTGCTCATCACCAGGGTCTCAATCAGAAATGGAGAAGCATCTGTTTCAGTACAAGATTTTTTGGACTTCACAGTCAAAGCTGCAAGTCCCTCTGGGCTGAATAATGAAATGGATGTTTTCTCATTCATGTGATGTCAAATGAAACTGGGACTACAAATTACAGCCCCTTTGATTCTGTGTGTGTATTTTCCGTTCTTTGTAGTGTGCTTGTATAACTTTCATTTGTTCTTTGATGTAACTATATAGAAGACAGAAGCTTTTTGTCTATTCAGCCTAGAGGTTTTGGATCTGTTTTTCATTGCTTTTTTTTATTTTTTGATAACATGTATTTTGGCTTTGGCTAATGATTGCTAAATCATGTTTGGTGGCCATGACAGAGCACCCTAGGCTGGTCATTTGTAAACAATGACAGCTGTTTGCTGTCAAGCAAAATTGAAATATTATTCTTTTTTCATACTGTGATTAAAAAAAAAAAAACATAGGGCAAAATCATAAGCCATGAGAATAAAGGCTTTTTCAATTATTTTGGAGCTCTGAAGTTATGTTTTTATGACCAAAGAACATCCTTTTTATCTATCAAACATTAAAACCACGAGGTTTAACAGCTTCCCAGCTGCCTTCTCAGAGTATATCCTGTAATTTTGTCAAACTTCATTGCTTCTGTCCAGATGTAGAATTGCCACAGTGAAATCTCCTCTCTGATCTGATGTGTTTTGGGTTGAGAGGTAATTTTTCTCTGTGGGTGTTATGCGTTGATCCAGTCCTAAGTAAATATCCCAGGCCAGTCATGTGATCCGGCCTCACATGTCATGTTGCTTTGTGACCCGACAGCGTGGGTCGCTACCAGGACCACTGTGGGTCAGTAGTGGGATGTGGGTGAATACCAAAATGTTAGATAGTTAGTTTTTTATGAAATGGGTCCAGCTGATTCAATGCTATGTGGTGCTGCTGTGCATGGATATTGCAGCTGAAGGGGACAAGAGGTTGCATAATGGCATTGCTACAGCAACAATGACATGATATTCAATTCGTTATCTTGAAAATGTTGTATTCTTCTATCTTGAACACTAGGATTATGTTGAGAATAAATCAAAACCAACATCATCAGCAATTACCAGCATATCCAAAAGGAGAGAGAAGTCAAATCCTACTGCTCTTACACAAAATGGCATCATAAAAGATTAGTTTAAGAATGGCCCACAGGGGGCATCCATTAACACTAAATAATAAAATGCTTCAGTGGGCTGTGATTCAATCACGTCAAACAGAGAATGTTGTGTAGTGTAATAACACTGAAAAGTGAAGTTGCAGTTAATAGGCCTCCATTTCAAGCAAAGAATACTTTATATAAGATAATCTTCATGGTTTCACAGCTTGGCCATTGAGTGACACGTGGACAATGATAGTATAGTATAATGAGTATAGTGTAAATTGGTCTGAAAAATACAATGTGTGTTATCATTAATGCATCTATCATCTTTTACCATTCTAGGAGCAAAATTCCACTAATCTGGGCCTGAGGTCAAACAATTTTTATATAGTATATTAGTATAATCTCTGATCATGATGTCTGTGATTCAGATCACAGACATCGCTTATTGTCACTAGTAGTTTAAAGCCCAAAATTAAAATGACATTTTGCATTTGATAGAAGTTGCAGTGAACTTTACACTCCACTGTGCCCGCCTTTATATGACAACAAAATGGGATGTGGAACTATAACAGCTGCACAGTGATTACAGTGGGGGTATCAGGAACAACTTGTGTCTTATTCTTAAAATAATATGATAGGGAAAGTTATGTCACAGGCTAAGATATATTTCATACTATGATCACTATTTTCACATGTTGGGTGTCCTTCTGACACTTTGTGCTCATACTGTGAAGCTAAACCTTGATTCTTCTCAAGAGGAAATAAAAATTACTATACAAAAATTGTTTCCAATTCAATTTTTTATTGAACACATTCTCACACAGACATCCACACTCGCACACAAACCTTGGTTAGTGCATCAAACACAAAATACTGTACATGCACAATTTGCATAGGTGGTGTTGACATGTTTGCCATGCTTTTGACCCTCGCTCACTTTGGCAAAGATATTGGTTTGAATAGAGGCAAAGGATGCATTTGCATTGTGCATTGCTCTTCTCAGCTTAGACTGGTATAGTTTCTATTAGCTAAACTCTGTTACAAGCGTTGCTAGCTTTTGCCCAAGACTAGCATGACAGGTGGTTTGCTCCAGTCGGTGTTCTTTACTCAGCGGGCATGAACTGGTCCAGGTAGACCTTGATGTGGTTGATGGCACCATCCAGTTGGGTGCCGATGTAGGGGCGCACGTAGTGTCCGTACAGTCCCAGGCCGGTCATGCGGGCCTTCTCCACCAGGGGGGCAGCCTCCTGGGCCACGCCACTGCACACAACAGTGAAGACAGACTTGTTGAAATAGTCACAGATGTAGAGGGATCCAGTACCTAGCTCACTTATTGGGTTTATATTTTCTACATTTATTTATTTTGCACATATCTTCAGACCACAATATGTAACTTTAGCGTTTAAGAAATTCCCTGACAAATCAACAAAAAACAAAAAAACCTTCATTGTAGGGTTGACTTGTGTCTGGTATTGTTAGTGAACACTCACGTGGCGATCTTGACGGCGGACCGGAACTCGGGCTTGGACTGCAGATCCTCGATGTAGTCCTTGGTGGCCTGTCCCTGTCCGCTCTCGCTAAGTTTATCCACAACGGGGGCAGCAGCAGCCTGAATCTTGCTGTAGGCATTCAGCAGCCTCTTGTAGAACACACTCTTCATCGCCTCATACTTATCCACGAGCTCCTGATCCGGCGCGGGAATCTCACACAGGCTCATGGAGACTGGAGCAGACAAGACAGAATGAAATAAGAGAGGAAGCATTGTTATATTAGAACCAGTGCTATTATATCAAAATAAATATCTATCAAGAACAAATGTGTCATAACAGATGTTAATTTGAAAGAATTATCTATGTAACTTCTTGCTTTGGTATTACACGATTTAGTAGTTGTGTAAATGTGTCTACTTGGCCTACTTCAAACCTTGTCTTCTCACTCTAGATAGCTGTGCAGAAAGTTAGTTTGCTTTGATCAGTATTCTCAGTGTAAAATGTTGTCTGCTGGCTCAGTCTCATTTAAAAGTCTATCAGTTTTTTGGCTCTGTATCAACCAGAGAATGTTATGCAGTATAGGATACATAGTATAGAATAGTATACAGTATAGTTAGTCATGATTTGCCCCCAAATGCTGCTATGTCCGTTATTAGATAAATGCATGTTACTGCAATTGAAAAAGTTAACTTCATTTTCTCAACCGGAAAAGCAAATAGCCAATGCAAACTGAATTGCATTTTCATTCAAAATCAATTGGCTTGGATGGATCTCTCTCAATTCTGAGTCCTCCACAGTAAGTCATTGTACAAATGCAGTCGCATAGTTAAGCTTTAGCTCAAATCACTAAGTCCATGCATTGTAATTGTTTGGCTTTCAGTTCTCTTTGATGTGTAGACTTACCCTGCAGAGCGAGGATCAGCGCCAAGGCATATTTTCCATTCATGTCTGAAACAAAAAAAAGAAAAAATCAAAATTGAACTATCCGTATGATGAATGGATCATTTATAAATGTGTTTGGTTTGAATATCATTTCCATATTTTGACATTGTAACCTGAATAGGGAAAATGTACGCACGCCAAATGCAAAAATAAAACCACTAAAGCTTTAAAAAAAAAAAAAAAGAAGTTTCAGAGATACAGTATGTCCTAAATATTTATTAGTTCCGACGTTATTTCAGAAGAGAGGCTTCGAAAGCTAATGCATTGAGAGAGAATGATTACCTGCTGTTGTGCTGGATGTACAGATCCAAGAAGTGACAGTCTTCTCTGAAAGCGAGTTGTCTGTAACTCGGCACTCACATCTGGACAGGATGATATAGGGGGGGACTGCAAACAAACGTCATCTGATGAGCATACACACACCTACACACACTCCTACACACATGTGCGTACACATGCACACAAGACCTGTTGAACATGCACACACACACACACACACACACATACACACAAACGCTCACCTACACAAAGTCCACTGTACTTAGTATTCACTTTAAATACAGTATGTGGAAATATGACTTATGACTGGTTATGCAATGTTCCTCTAATGTAAGTTTATCTCTATTCATATGGCGATGCACTTGGAGCCCTCCTGATAATACATACGTCGAGTCTGCAAAATGTCAGTGTATGTCGTAATCAACAAGTGTTAATGGCTTTTTTTCTTTTTTTTTTTAGCATAAACCTGCTCATCACTTTTCATCTGTTGCACTAAAATGTAATCTTGATTTGATAGACTCTTCTCAACCAGCATTCCCTTGACAACAGTCCAGGATCGATGCGTAATGTCTGTTGAGAGAGATCAGAGTCAAATGGCCAGCAGGTCGACTAAGGTTTGTCCAGACAGACCTGCTGAACCCGGGGCAACATGTACTGGGATTTCTGCCTTCACCTTTCACCCTCATACCATAGGACGGACTGGATGTAGGCTAATGCTCGATCATTATCACGTATTGTTCTTTTTTCTGTCTCTCTGCCTAGCCGTCTCTCTCCTACTTTCTCCTGCTCTCTGTTTCTGACTGGGTGGCCATCTGTCTCTCCTTCTATTTCAAATAAACTCCCTGTCTTCCTTTGCCAGCTGTCCCACTGCTTCATGTTGATTGTAAATGGAGATTGAATGACCAGACCAATGAGCACAGCAATGAATATGATAATAATAAGGTTTATGTTTACTGATTTGTTCATTGTCTCTGAGGTCTAAGGAAATGTTACCTGGCAGCGTTGCATGGTCGTACTTAGAAACTGCAAATGACACTTGAATCAGTGTGAATTAATCCAATTATATCATTAGTGCTGATGAGTATGTCCTCTGACTACTTAATAATTGGAATTACTGCCTTTAAATATTCTCTCTGACAATGTTTCCCTCTCACATTACAGCTGGACCTGTACTATAAGACAGCAGTGCTAGTACACAGAGGCAACTGGGGCTGTTTGATGTAAACTAGAGGATGTTTCAGTGTCGACTTTGATTCCCTGTTTTTAGCATAACCAACTTAAACAATTCTAAGATTTGATTGGTTCAGCAATGAGTAGCAAGAATCAGAAGTGTTAATCAGGGAGTCAAAATGTTGATTTTATTGTCACTATTTCCTTATCGTTGGGGGTGCTGATCAATTGGACTGGCTCTGTTTAATTAAAGGGTGTGTAGTCGTCAATGGTCTTCTGGACGTTCTCCCACAAGGAGCTACTGGCATTGAAGGCCCATTCAGTGTAGCGGTGAGTTGCTGGCTGGATGTGATCCTCATAGTAAGCTCTAGCAAAGTCCAGCACTGTTCCTCCTATGCTCTGGACTTTAGCTTTGGCTTCCCTACGAGATACACAAGCACACAAATGAGTAAGAAGGTACACATAAACATGCACACACAAACAAACACAATATATTTTAGCAATCCTGATAAGCGGCAATCATTTACAGAGAGGTTCAACTTGATGCCATCAATCAGCCACATGCAGCCCATGATCAGAGTGCAGTTGGAAATACCTGGCTGTCTCCGCCACTCTCTGCAGTATCCCTGTGTCAGCGTCAGATTCCTCCACTGGCGGGGCCGTAGTCTGGGCAACAAGTGGCCCACATGCTGTGGAGGAAGATACACGTCAGTCAGGAAGGGCAAAAACAGCTGAGAATCAATTATTGAGACTTATCTTGAAGATGTAAAAAAAAAAGTCATACCCTGCATTAGTAAGATGAGAAGGAAAACAATTATTTTCTCGTGCATCTGCCAAGAACACAGAGAAGGAAAGAATTGGGAAGAGACAATGAGCTCAAAACCAGCTTCATTACAATATGTAATCAGCAGTTTAGTCTTCACAACAATTCATTAACATTTCATTCATTATGCCAACTAGACCGTCAACACCATCCGTTCGCATGACAATACTGTATTAAGTTAAGTGTCACAAATACATTCTGTTTTCAACAAAGAATTATGATAATGATGTTAATTATTGTCTTATCTCAGTTAAACTCAAAATACATATTCTTTAATGACTTACAATATCGCACACACACAAACAAAATGTAACCCTTTACAAAGAAGTGACAGAGTGTTTTTTTTTACCTTTCCGCTGGCTTTGGTCAACAGATATTGGATGAACAGAGTGTGATCGAGCCACCTTATTTGTATTAGGTCAGAGAGTGGTCAGCCTGATCGGATGACCATTTACTGTTTTTTTTTTGTTTGTTTTTTTACTTTATTACATCTTTTCATTGATTGGAGATTCAGATCCTCAGGAGACTGGCAACAACAGGCCACTGAGTACAATGCTAAGAACACATTTAAATACGTATAGATACAATAATGTTGACTATAGATGATTTCCAGGTCCAGTTATTGTTATTCTCAATCTTCTGGAGTTTCTCTCATGGCTCTCAAACAGACTGAATGTTCTACCGTAAGGTTTTTAGTTTCTCTTAAACGGTTTCGACATCCTAATAATGAAGTGAAGACAACACAAATGCATAGGCAGGTGCATACACACAAAACACAAACATTTAGAAACATTAGGTTTAGTGTTTTTCATAAATAAAGATTTCAAATGTCAGATATGGAGCTGATCTCAGCCAAATTTCAGACTGGCTCTTTGGTTCAAAGTGGTGATCAGATGTGCCCCTTTCCTCAGTGCACAATGCTAACTTATTACTACATGGGCAAGGATTGTTCTGGTTTCACATGCATTTTGGTCTGCATTTCAGCGGCTGCTCTCACCATGTTTTGGTTGTATTGAGGTTGGTCAGCTGATTACATGGCTGTGTGCTTTTCCTGAGTAGTGCGATGGTTTCATCCACCACAGGCAGCTGAATTCTGAGAAAGTTTGTTTCTGTGTACCTGTTATCACTGTCAAATGTTAGCTGTCCAACTGTGTAAATGTTGGTATCCCAATGAAGAAATGTTGTGTTTTAGATTTGCAGAAGGCATTCGTTTATTAAAAGTTCTGTCCTTGTCTTGGCCACCGGGATGAATCACTCAGCGTTAAACTCTTGATATCTTTTCAAGATCAATATTAGCTGAGTTGAATAGCTGTCCAAATGCACTTTGGTTCAGATATCTCAACCCATTTGGCAGGCGCTGATATGTATACAGGCCAGTCAAAGTCTGTTCTAGCAGAAGAGATATGGGATTTAGTAAAGACTGAGAGGGGGTGAAATAGATACACATTTTCAGCCAAGCAAAGCATTTTTTGTGGGCAGAGTCCACCGCAAAATCAATTTCATCTATTCGGTCCTTTGGTTCCATGTTTGCTACATGTCCTGAATGGGGAAATGAAAGAATGTTGAGATTAAAGTTCAGCATTCATTCAGAAAATGACCATCGAACAGGAGATCCAGGCTTCATATGAAATCTGAAATCTTTGAAATCTGATTTTCAACTGTTTGCATTGCAGACCTGATATCACAGCTGTCTAAACAGAAGGGAAAAAAGCATATGGGATCAGATTTTCTCTGTTTAAATACTATTTGAAAGATCCGATCTGTGCCACAGAGAGTTAAAGATTTGTTCTCCTGAGGGAATGCAGCCTTTCTCCCCTTGTATAGTTATATTATCACTATATAATTATAGTTATAGTATAGTTATATACCAAAAGTTGTATTTGATTAAATAGAATTATTGCTGAAAAGTATGTGTGCATCTCTTTTCCATAGTTACAGCTGGCTATAAATGGTTAAAATATATATAGCTGTAGTATAGAGAATGATAGACCATTGATTAGCCGTCATAAATGCCCTGTGTCTTTTCAGCCTCTTCACCTTTTTGATGGCTTTGAGTTAATTGTGTGCAGACAATACAGGACATGTTGACATCATGGATCCAAACCGGGGTTGGGGTCAATTTGCTTTCAATTCAACTCATTCAGGAAAGGTTAGGGTTGAATTTTCCTCCAAAAAGTTTCATGTATCCTCTCTTGAATGATATACCCGACAATAAGCACATTAACCAAACAGTAGCAGTTGACTTAACACCTTGAATGGACTGAAGTGAAAGTGAATTGACCCGTCCCGGTGCAGACAGCTGGTGGAATATGATTATATTCTGAGCCATCTGTGACCCCTGTGCCCCGAAAGATGCCCCTGTCACTCTGTCCTCTCCAATCAATCACAGGAACAGATTCCATTGAACTGGGACAACTGGTGGATCATTAACCAGCATAAACAGCGACTTTAGCCCAGGTCTTGTGAAATGCCAGAAAAGCAGCCGTGCTGGCACTTGCCCTTTGGTACCAGCTATTGACACAAATGCACTACTATCTATTAACTCTATTAGTTGATCCAGCTGGCTATTCTTTGATTAAATTATAACAAAGAATGCTATTGACCCTGGTATAAATTGATTCATTGATCAAAGTACTTGAAATTGGTGCCATTAGATTACATTATGATTATTCAATACTTGTTTGGTAAACAGGTGATAGCAGACTTGTTCTTGTTCAGGCTACAGATTCAAGACTTGATGATGCTTTCCTTCTGACATGTCTCTACACTTAGCAGAGGAAAACATTCAACTTCAGCAAATATGCAAATATAAGCACATGGATCTTCTATATCTTGTCAAAGTAATGGTTAGCTTCACTACTAGGCTAACAATTTTGAATGCCTCTTTTTCCTGTCTTTTTTCTTCTTTTGTTTTGTCTTTTTTTTCAGGTTTGACTTTCATGTGGACTCAGGCATATAAAGTGTTCTAAAAAGTTGGCATGGATGCGGTTCTTGTAAATGTGGCAATTTGCCTCTGATCTGATTATCTATACCTTAATGCCATAATTTATTTACATTTAGATGGAACTAGTAAATATGACACCAAGTTTACTCCCAACATGAGGGGGAGCTTTGAATTAATGAACTGTAAGACTGGGGACTATTTTTGTCTGAGCTAAAATAACACTTGTTTCATATTATTTCATATTCCCAACATTACTAAATCATTTAATTTGACATTTTTGCTTATATATATTTAAATGTTTATGCCATTATGTATGAAAATAAGTTGCTACATATACAAGACAATACTGTCATAGCCTGAAACTAAATGTTCGTTCATTTACATGTAAGATAGTTAGCAGGCACTTCCACTAATTTATTCAGTACACTAGGGATTTCTTACCCTCTTAACAAGGAGAAATACAGACCCAAACACAGATTTTATATTAAAAAATGTATCTTTATTGTTTGTATGTCTTTATTGCACTTTTTTTGCTTTCACATTATTTCTTCCAAAATTACACTTAAAATTGAAGTAACTGTTGTGTCTGATGGTCAGCAGAACAAGGCATATCAGTGCCACGATGTGGGGGTCAGACAGTTGGGGCTGGGGGTCCGGGGTCAAAGCAAGGTGGTGGTTGTCATGCAGGTGATGGTAAGGGTGGGGGTGGTGGGGTGCACAGCAGTCTCACTTTTGGGACAGTTCCTCAAACTTAGCTTTCATTGAGTCCAACTGCCGCTGGAACCAGCTCCTGAAGAGGAGGGCACAAACATCTGGTGTTATCGAGGGTGTATGTGTGAGTGTGTGTGTGTGTGTGTGTGTGTGTGTGTGTGTAAATTCTTTTATTTTCCATGTGTGTCTGCTCACCTGGTGTTGGTGGCAACCTCGCTGTTGTGCAAATCTTGAAAGGCGTTCTTGGTCTTCTCAGCCAGGTCCTTGCCGAACTCAGTCACCTGGGTACCAAAATTGGCCAACTTCTCCTCGATAGTCTCGGGCTCCTGAGCCTCTGCAGGGAGGACGGACGGGTAGAAAAGAGGGTTAGACAGGAAAGAAGACAGAGAGGCAGATGAGAAGGTAGGCTGCAAGGACAGAATCGGTAAAACCTACCGGTGTGTGCGGCCAAAGCCAGCACCAGCACGGCAACTGCAAGGTACAGTTTCATCTTGACTGTGCTCTGCAAGGAGAGAGAGACAGACAGGTTGCTATTTATTTATTGTCATTGTTACAAAGAAGCTATCATGCCAAAGGACCAAGAGGCAGTATAGACAAAACAAGAACAACAAATAAACTTTTCTATTGTCTTTACAAATAGCGCCCCCGTGCGTCAGCACCAGCGCGCATGGACAGCTCCCTTTGCGGCCAGCACGGTCAATCCTCTGCTCACAGATATTGGGCAAGATCTGCTGGACATAGTCTTGAATTTGGTAGGGAATAATTTAAAAGTAGGCTGCTAATAACGCATCACCATTTCAATTGTCTTTGTGGCTGGATTTTCTCATTGGTATTACCTTTACCGTGGGCTTGTTTACCACTTGAACATCTAGGTGTCGCCACAATATCAATTTTAAGAAACGTGCCTCATCAGGTTAGAACAAGCTTTTTTGATGAATTAAAGTCTTTACATTAATTTGATGCTCTTTGTTTGTTTTGAAGCTATAAGTTGCGGCATCAGTAGCCAGTTCAGAAAGTAGGCTAATTAAAATGCAGCTACGGTTTTATGCATCAGCTGTAGGAGCAATTGAAATCAAATGTAAAACGTACCTGTTTCCCGTCTCAGAGGAAAAAAAACCGAGTGTGTGTGAGCGCCTTTGGGTGTTCCTCTTTATAGGGCCGCTCGGGTCCAGGACGGTGACGTAGCAGACCAGACCTTAGCCAGCACTGACCTGTGGTGACCTTAAGGTTTCTCTTCCCCTGTTGTTGACGCTGCCAGACCTGAGCAGCACTGATGTGATGAAACGGTATGATGATGATGATATGATTAAATGATAACTGCTGTTTATGATTAAGATTACAACTGAACAAAATCCCCATACAAATTCAACAAGTCAAAGTCAAACTTTCTATTGCATTGTAAACCAACGAACATGGTAAGATCATACCTGTATAAACATTTTTTTTGTGCCTTGCTTTATTGACCTATCCCTTCTTTTGTTTGTTTTCCTATAGTTTTTTTTTTTTTTTTTAATTGCTATGTATTTGTACACTGTTTTTATTTATGGTCTAACTATTGCATGTAAAGTGTCTTTGATGATCTTAAAAGCACTATTAAAAAAAAGTGTTATTATTATTATTATTATTATTATTATTATTATTATTACACTGAGTGTTCATAATTTTAGGGACTCTTTCCGTGAAGTACATTGATGAGGTGAATCCAGGTAAAAGCCATTATCCCTTATTGATTTCCTTTATTAAATCAATACCAATTACAAAGAGGGAGATAGACAGCAGAAGAGTTAGAGAATGATTTTTAAGCTTTGAGACAATTGATATGTGGATTTTGCAAAAGGGGCTGCAACTCAATCAGAGAGATGTCCCTTATATTCAGTGTAAATGGTGTGATACTCCACAGCGTCACTTGTCCTTGTTTTCCAGACTGCTGTTTGCTCACTGTGTGATTGACCTGATCCTGGATTTGCTATGTTTCTTTATTTTGTTTGTTAGGAATAGTTTGTCCTTGCAACAGAATGATATTTAGTCGATTCCAGCCCTGGCATTTGATAATGATGGGTCTGCTTCCCTAGGGAATAGAGCTTTCCCCTCAGCGACAGTGGTATCATTTGATAAGGTGAGAAGTGATGTGGAAGGAACAGTGAGCTCAGAGTTCAGCAGTGATAGCACTCCTGCCAACCGCTAGTCGTCATTCTTCAGTAGACATGAGCTATCTGTAAGCTCCTTTGGACCTGAAGTGTTGGTCAAGGATTGACTTTGTGTCAAGCAACTGTACTTTTTTTTGGCAATGGGTTATCAGGCTTTTTATTTATATTTGGCTGGAGAGATTTCACCATTTTGAGACTCAGTCTACTGCAGGATCATAGTAATGACCAAGGCTTGACAGCCAAAGAATGAAAATAATTGAGGCCTAAGGGCTTTCAAAGCATGTACATTTTAAAATCTGTCAAATAAAATCAATCAGTAGTGTGAATACAACACACTGTTTTGTAAATTTACATCAATTTTTTCCCAGTCCCATATCCTTCTGTTTTGTTTGTGAGTTCTGCTGTTGTTATCTTGCACACTCTAATAATGCTGTGAGACATATACTTTTTACCCATACTTTTCATTTATAACCAACATGTTCTAGTGTTGGAATTGCCTGCTGTGTATATTATATAACCCCTATTTGCTATATTCTTGTTTATATTCTGTTTTTCTGTTTTTATGCTATATATCTTTGCTGTGTCCTGTTGCTATTTGCTGCTGCAATGACCCAATTTCCACATGGGGATCATTAAAGTTTCATCTTATCTTATTTTATGGTATTAGCAGTGGGGAGAGCAAAACATTATCAGAATACAAATTTGCTCAATTTTCCATTTTACTAACAAGCAGATAAAATAATTTTCTTAATAACTATTGTTTGTTTTTATGCGGCCGTTGGGACACACCTCGACTCCAATTTGAGCCCCACTGCTTTTGGACAGCTGTGTTGATTGGATGCTGTTTCCTTGACAATTGCCACAATATGATAGCATGATTTCTTTATAGAGGAAAAAACAGAGTCCTATATTTCAGATACAGTCTTTGTTATGTCAGAGACAGCAGATAATTAACCATCTATATTTTGTTCTGTCCCTCTACTGTCTTTTACTGTCCTATATGATAGATCAGATTTCCCCTAGGTGCATTTTTGCATTCACTGCTCTACTTGGAGTTTCATTGCCCCATTTGAAGTTTCTAACTATCTGACATCCAGATCTGTGTTCAATGATGTTCAGAGCCTGATGAACCTGTCGGTTTGACAGGCCCTATACAGTGGATATGCTATCTGTTCATGCTTGTATAAATGTGATTGAAGTACAGGTGATGTACTGCCCCTCTGACCTATCTCTTATAAGTACAGCAGATTGCATATAAAGCTAATCAACCTCTCTAATAAAAAGTTCCAGTTCACAAAGGCTTGGTCTCCTTTCGTTTTATGTTAACTTGTGTTCATTGTGTCATGCAGGAGATTCATTTTGGCATTTATAAACAACTTTACAACATAATCTCAAAAAAGTCCTTTGACTTTTGGTCTTAAAGTTTCTGATGACTGCAGTGTATTTATGCATGATGAAATTTGCCATGTCTTGTTTCACAAAAGGGAAGTAACTCAGACAAAACAGCATGTGGTCTGTCTTCTAAGTTTGCACGCAGCAGAGAAGCAGTTCAGTACAGTTGGATGAACTGCAGTAACCTCTCATTACAACTGTGAGGTGAGTTAGAGCCAGTATGTCTGTGTCTGAGGGTTTGAAGGCTTCATCACAGCTTATCACGTCTCTTTTCACACCGAGTAGTCTGCAGCCCAAGGCCAAATGTCCATTCGGTGCTGAGGCCCATCAGACCCCTGAGGTGCCATCGCTATGATGAATAGCTTACTATTGAGCTAAATGAGCCTTCACATGACTTACCACCCACACATCACCTTTGAAAGAGACCAAATCTGCATCTTCTTTGGTCACCGGTGTTGTGTGAAGTGGCCAGTAGGTTTATGTATGAGCCTGTGCTTGCGTGCATATAAGCTCCTCTTGAATAATCGTAGGAGGCACAGGGCGTGAAAGTGCATGTCTTGCCTGCTCCCAATTTGCAATAACAAGCTTAGAAAAAGCTTGTTTTTGTCTTTCGCCAAGGGCCCCTGTGGTGACTGACATTGTGTGCCAACTCTGTAAGGCGAGGGAAAGGACGGAGGAGGGAGAGGGGTTGTTACAGGAGGTAAAATCTCTGCAGGGGTGTTTTTGGAGGGGTTACTAGCAGTCATCAGCTAGCTAGCACCTGCTAGTTCGCTGGGACTTTTTGTTGCTGGGCAGTTCTCAGACTGGAGACACCCTACGGCAAGAGAGAGCAGAAGTGCTGACTAGCAGGATGCTTGTGGTTTTCCTGTTTTCGCCACGGTCAGATCCCTGAAGCAATGGATGGTTTACTGTAGGAGTTTCACTGGTCTGTTAAAGGGGGAGTTACTGCATAAACACTGATTTCCGTAAAGCAGTGATATCATAGCAACAAACACCTAGTCATCTTCTTAGTCACTCTTTCACTTTACATGCAATGCCCTTTAGCACAGATAGTACAAAAGGTAAACATGTTTTCTTAGAAATTACAAGACAGAGTTCTGTAGGAGGCCATGTGGTGGATGTGGGGAGGGGGGGCCGGTTGTTACATTAAATTAATTAATTAAACTAGTTAATGAATTAAAAGGTTTTTACAACTAACAGAATAGTGCATCTTTCAGAGACATATTGACAACTTACAGGGTTTCACAGAATAGACAGGGTCTCACATACACTGCAAATGGGCATTGCAGGACATACAATGGACTGTAATAATAATAATAATAATAATAATAATAATAAACTTTATTTGTATAGCACCTTTCATACAAGAAATGCAGCTCAAAGTGCTTTACAACAAAGAAATTACATGCACCAAGTGCTTCACAAGTGCTTCACATAAAACTTGATAATAATAGTAAAGATAATAATAGTAAACTGTATGTCACTATATATATTTGATTCAAAATCATTATATTGTGTGGGGATACACATATGGATCTTTCAATAAAAATGATTATAGTAGTCCATTAATTGTGTGACCTTTATGACTCCACATTTATATCTTCATCTCATATCTCCAACTGCGTCTTGAGCAGTTACCAGCTCTGCATTTAAAATGAACCTCAGAAAAAGTTGATACAGGTCTTGAAGTTCACAGAGTTTATGTTTCTTTATGAAACAATTCTAGTTTACTCAAACTTCCAAGAAAGACAACACAGCTGCCTCTTTATGCAGCAAGGACCCAAGTGGAGGGTCAGAGGAGGAGAGTGGATGAACAAGGGACAAATGGTGTCCTCTGCTGGCCTCCACTCTGCACTTCAAAGGAACGACCATGCTGTGTTTGATACACACAACTATTCAAACCTTTTTTTTTCTTATCTTCCAGAGAGTGATATGATTTTAGAACAATGTTAACCATCTTTTCCCCATGTGGTGGGTGCCAATTTGTAGCAAGCTGTTCAGGTAATACAGAAGACAATTCCAATTTAGTGCCACTGAATCCTGTGGAGTAATAAAGTTTTTTGTTTTGCAGCACATCTTTTTCCTAATGGCCTTTAGACCTGTCAGAAAAATTACACAGAATGTTTTGATGGTGTGATTCTATGTGTGTGTATTCTGTGTGTTTATGTGTTTGCGCACATATGTGTACTTACTTACACTACTGTGTGTGGGCGGGGAGTGGGGTGGAAGGCACGCTGTCTGCATATTTGTGCATGCATGTATGTCTGTTTTTTGTTTTATTTTGTTTTTTTGCAGACCTATGAGTGCATACAAGTGTGTATGTGTATGTGCATACACTGATGCACATGTACTGCCTTATAATTTGAATTGGGCCAAGCTGCAGGTAGGAGAGATAGAATATCTCCGTAAAAAGAACATGAAAACACTCAAACAGGGGCACAGAACGTTCCAAAATGCCTGCTGGGATCAAAAGAATGGAATCTGAGAGCAGATCCCAACAAGTCTGGGCCAGAAAAAAATGAGGGGGAGAGAGGAAGAGAGGGAGAGAGAGAGAGAGAGAGAGGGAGAGGGTAGAGTACAGGTACAGGGAGGGAAAGGAAGGAATCACCCTTTAATCACCCCTGTTTTGTCAATTTATTTATTAGAGGATGAATTA